>NW_024881520.1:1727500-1803581 GCF_019059575.1 Amphibalanus amphitrite
TCGGCCTGTCGGTCGTGTGTCACCGTTTACGGCCTCGAGATGAGCTGGCCGCGCGCCGCGGAGCCGCTCTGAGGGCGACGATGGTCGTTAGGTTGCACCCGACGCCCGCACATTCAAGCCTCGACGGTCCCCAGTTCCCTCTCCCCACTCCCCAGTCCCCAGTGACCAGCTACCATCATCCGCTGCGCGGCTGCGGCGCAGTGCAGTGATGTACTTACCAGTGGGGCCTCAGTGGAATAATTTGACGAGCCATCTTACGGCGTTCATGGGAACTGAGTTTGTAACAAAGCAGTTGTCGTTTAATATTATATGTTTAATTGTGTATGGTCGTCCTTTACAGGTAACTGCAGCACTGTGCAGCAGGTGCGAGCTATTAAATTCTACATGACCGTGGCTTGACATCATGTCTAAAGCTATTCAGTAAACAAAAATGAGGAAGGGATCTATGCCGGCGCACCGGGAGCCCAAGAGCCGTCCCGAGCGGCATTTTGACCTGCCAAAGGTCAGGTGTTGGGTAAAGGTTACGTGCTCCGTAATGAGCTGCTCTTAATGAGTCATCGGAACACGGCAAATGGCCTAGCTAATTAAATGCGGAAGACGGCATCTTTTCGCAAAAAGGGCACGAAGAGTGTTCACTGAAATTATTTGCAATTACCTGTTTACCAAAACGAGCGTGCGTACACACCTGAGTCAAATTGTGCGCACTGTGTGTGCCGCTTGCTGCTGCTTGGCTCAGGGTGTGAGCTGATGCTACCTCATTTAGCTATCCTATGCGGATTACGGTCTGCCTAGCACACTGGTGACAAAACTCAAACGCCAATGGATTTGGGATTAGGCCGTTGTGACTACGAGACTGGCTAAGGATCAGTCATCGGTCCTATTGGACGTGATTTATAGAATGGTCATCACAGAAGAGGAGACAAGTGGCACACATTGTCTGTCCACTCGAGCTTTTAACGCTCGATGAGAATATGAAAATATGGGAATGCAGTGTCTAGCATGCGATGCCTTTGACCTAGGGCCACGTTCCAAATACGGCGTACTAGGGGAATAAAGCATACCCTTTTTCAAGAACGAGATAATACTCCATTTGTCAATCATCTTAGGCTAAGAATAGCCGATACCAGGGCTGCTTTTTGTCAGATGACGACGCAGAGTCAGAAATGATATTGATTCTGAGATGTCACTATCCCGTAGCTCTTTTAGAACAACTGCCAGGGCCAGCAGAACATACGACAGGTTGTCCGATGTCCTGTGTAACTTTGTAGATATCACTGCAGTCCGCAGAAGCAACTGAACCGCTCTTATCTAAATTCAATCAATATGACCCTGGTATTTTGCGAAGACGTGAGGACTGGGCTGCTTCCTTTCTAGCTCGGAACAACAGGCACTTTCCGTTTACACTGGCTGGAAATGAAATACTTGTTTTTCACCAGAGGCGTCTTCATAAAAGGGAACGGGTTTCCGGTCCGTTAGCCTAAGTCTGTGCGTAATATAGCCGTAAAATGCATCTTCAAAACAAAATAAACGCCGACCGTCTTGGACGCGTTACCCAGTGGATACGGATTACGGAGTCAGAGACGACTACTGGATCTTCTCAAAATTGTTTCGCTGTTAACTACTCAGTTTGGCAATGCTCGACAAAAAACAACGCACACAAAAAAAAAAACTTAGAGGAAATGCATTTATGTCAGTTAAAACGCGAACAATCTTCTTTGCCATTTATGACTAGGACTACCGTTCTTTCTCAATTCCGCTTCACCGGAAAGTACTTTGCTCAGTCTTTTACTAGACGTTGAGCATTTTAGACCGGCCCGAGGGGCGGCTAAACAAGAGCTGCGACGCAATAGAAGGTGTCGGTAGTGCAGTGGTGGCCTCACCTATAGCGATGCTGGTGGGCGGTGGGCGATACGGAACTGACGGTGATTGCTGACTTTATTAGTAGCTGAAATGGACCTGGTTGATAGCCCGGGCCGTGAGTGGTCAATAGACCAAGCCACTAATGCGCGTTTCACACCGCAGTGATGATATTCAAACATATCTACGCATGCATGTGTGCCAAAGCCGCTGAGCTTATCAAAGATAAATTGCAAAGCTCAGCGTTTCGTAATTCAAATTGGCCGAGCCTAATCTGGTCGTCTGACTGGTCGGCCGGTTTCCGGGGATTATTCAGGCAGTATGGCAGCGGTCTCTCTCAGTGTGGCCGCTCGGCCCGGTCTCGTCCTGGCTAGCGGGACTGCAATCGACCTCTTTGGAGCGTGGACCGAGTGGCACGGGCCGGGCCGCCCGGCGATCGATCCCTCTGGGTCGCTCCGGAACGGGCAGCCCACACACTCGCACACGTATACGCACACGGTGGTTTTGGGAAGTCACAGGCCGCGATATAGACTATTCGTGAACCTAACAGCTAGCACACGGTCGTTGTTGGATGTCAAGTTCTGTGAAAATCCATTAAGTTAGATTAATTCGGAGAAGCCTTAGGTTGAAAGTCGTAAATGGATATAGATAGAAGCCTATGAATACATACCACACATGTATACCCACATAGTATGCCTCACATACCACCCATTCGCACCATCATACAAATATATAGCACCCCACGCATCATTTCCCGCACACACAAACACCCACAGCCCCACTCACGCACATCTATCGATTGATACTGGGAAGAACTGATAGCTGGTGGCCTGCCAGCGACACTTTCCAGCCTTAATTGGCAGGCGCTGTTAAACGAGACGTCTGCAACAACAACAACAAAAACTGCATCATGGGCGGGGGAGGAGGGGGGAAGAGGAGCTCCTAGTGCTTCTCCTTTTTCTGACTGCTCTCTGTCCACTAAGCCTCAACCTTCCACGGCCGTAATGTCTTTGTCCTTCCGAGCTTCTCTCCTGTGCCGCGTTAGAATGATTTGTGTTCCGGCGACTCCTTCAGACGTCGGGAATCCGGGTCTCTTGCCGGACTCAACAGACGCTGAGATTTCACAAGAGTCCCGCCAGTAGATCATTGTGTCAAGCGAGAGGTGGACAGTTGAAGCACGGATAGCCGGCTGGCGGGATGGGGGACTGACGACCCATTTTGATATAACCGACGAAAGCACGAGGCAAAGTAGTCTTGGGACTAATCATTCGGCCGGCGCGGTGGCTGTGAACTAAGAATGATAGAAAGGGTGGGTGCACTTGACGAAAGTAGACCATCATCATGGACAATGTGGCTTCGTGCGTTGGCTACAATAATTGACCACTCTTGAATCTTCAGTGATTATATATCTAATGCGTTACACTGATAATACATTGGTAAATGCTGATTGATGGTATTTGCCGTTAGTAAACACTCGTCAAGAGAGGCTTATTTTCTAAATTATGATATAATTTAGCATTCAGGCTCGCTTACACACAGTCGCACCGGAGCTATTTGTCTTTAGACAGCTCACGTGTGCACTGTGCAGGTTCCTGCCGACAAGGTATTGAGCGTAGGCAACCAATCTGCAAAGCTCTAAAGGACGGCCGGAATCGGACTGACGAGCAAAAAGAATCTCAACATCAGGCCTTGCAGGGATAAGAGGGAGTGGGAACGTTTTTACGCATCAGACAAATGGCTCTGAACACGCCACAGTTTTTGTTTCCATCATCCAACATCCTATTCATAATCGTCTTTTGACATTTCACTGACACCTATGCCTAGTTTTAGGAGTGTATGGGTTTTCAGACAAGGCTGGACGTAATAAGTAATGACTTCTTGTTTACAATTATCGTGCATTCTAACGAAGACCTACGAAAGAGAGGCCTCTTGCCTCACAATGCATAAAACAAGATTGAGGTGTGATCACTAGTAAGTAAATAGTGATATCATACAAAAGTACCAGAAATACCGTTGTTTATTAAGTCCCGTCAGGTTTCAGTATCGTTCGGTGATGTAGGTATAGTATAGTTAGAGAATGTCGAACTGTTTGAGCGGTGCGTGTGACCGTCGCGTGTCGCGCTGGATCGGAATCAGAGCTCAGCGCGGCTAATAGCGAGGGTGGACCGTGGGTGGGCCGACGGGCGCCGGGTCCGTCTGTTGCGCTGACTCCCCTGTTGCGCTCACCAGTTCTGCCTACACAGATATTTGTCCAGCTGGTCTGTTCAACAGCCGTCTGACGTTCGTCATATGTAAATGCGTGTGAGCCCTTACATATGAATACAAAAGAAATAAACCGTTTTGTATATATTTAGCCATTATTTTGGTAGCGATAGCCATTCACTACAAAGTCAAAGCCATCCACTCCAGACGGAGCTGCAATGCAATACGACACAATGCAATAACTAAATGCTATTGCTGCAGTTATGGCAGTACTCTTGCAAACTCTTACCAAACTAGTGAATTATACGCGTCTATAAGTATAGCTTTTACGAGTATCCGTAATTACGTCATCATCATCTCATTTGTGAGTCAAATCGAACTTTGATCACGTAGACCATAAGCTTCTCATCTCAAGATTCCGTCATTAGCCAACGCATTAGTCATAATATGCATCATATGCACATGTATTAGCCTAACAACAGGTATCACCAGGGAATATCTCAGCAGCCGCCGATATGCAGACAATTCTCTTCCTGTAGGCTCGGATGCCCTATCCTGTGTGCTCGACCTCGGACCTCTGCCGTCATCTGAGGCTCCCTGCGGCCGCGGCCCATTGGGCGTGCAGACCGCATACGTAATATGGCGCGCCGTCGGAGAGGAACGAGTGCAAATGACATTATCATACTACGTGAGGTCAATTCAAATGCATGGAAGGAACCGAGTGTCGGAAACCGGGACGGTTACAGAAAGTTAGAGGATAGCTGGGACGAAGAAAACTGCAACGTGTCCCCAAATCGAATAAAAACAAACCTGGAGAAAAGTGTCAACGCTGATGTTTTTGCTCCAAATCAAGAAATCAAGTCTCTATTCCTACTGCCCTGTCTGACCTGCCCTGTCGAAGACCGACGTCGGCTGGAGAGTGAAGATACTGTCCGACTTCTATTTGCGGTGCGCTCTGTGAACAGAGGTGACATTCCTGTGACCCCGGGTGCAGTTGGCAATCACGTCCACCAAACCCGCTCACCGGGACAGCAATACGCCACTTTGGTCAGCGCCACGGGTTTATGGTCTGCCACATGTGACCAATACTCATATTTCACATCTGGAACGCCGGGACACATGGCTGGTATAGAGCCAACAGTTCTTTCATAACGATGTTGTACAGGGCCTCGTCTAAGGAATTTTCACTGGGGGGCCAGAGCCTGAAGGAGCCAAACCTAGGGTACCCCCAAATCCTGTTTTCTCACCGGATTTAGACCACTTGTTTTTCATCACAGCCCTGACAACATACTTTTTTTAACTAAAGGAAAAAATAATAGGGCATCCGACCCATGGTGTTGAGCGTTTTTGAGTGGCAGTGCCTTGTCTAAGGAATTTACATGCCGAGCCTTATGTCGGGGGCCCACACGCATAGACTGAGCGCTTGACTATGAGCTCTGCCGAGTTCTGAGGGCTAACACCAGCTTCTGGACCCACGCCGGCCTCTATGGTAGCCCACACTGGCTTTAGGTATATGATCCATACCAGGCTTTAAGGATCAAGCTGAGTGGAGACAGTATTTTCCCACTAGGGCCCCCTCAGACGAGTGTAATGCGTACGTATCAACTTGGAGACTGATGGCTTCTCAGGTGGATTCTCCGTAAGTCGTAATCGCCGTGGATCTCCGACACAACCTTAAGGTTGTCAGAGGCTATAAATTAAACAAAAAAATGAATATTTCCCCGTGTAGTAGTGCAATTTGAGGCCCGTTGGGACCCTACAGGCTGGTATTTGGCTGGCATTTGCCCACCGGGACTCCACGCCGACTTCTTAAGATAATCCAGCGACAGACCACCAATCTGCGCCTACGTACGACCACCACGGGATCCTGCTTCATTACGACTAGGAGCTACTCTAGCCGCACACCGGTGACCGTCCAGCCAGAAGTTGGACGCCGCATAGTGAGGACGACGATAGGCAAAAACAAGAGATTGACGCCCCGAGGACAGAAACAACAGATTGATACGTAAAGGAGAATTTTTTGTCGGTAGAGCGTTGGACTCCGCGTGGTGAGGGCATGCGTCCCGGTTATAACAGTCCGGGTTCGAAGCGCGACAGAGTCGCTTGATGTTTATGAGCCTCCTGGCGAGTATGTTTGCGGTTGGTGGCAGGCCGCAGCCATTCGAAGTCAGCGAGGGGACCGGCCGTACGCGGCTATGTGCATACGTAAAACTTTGGGCTCTAAATTCTGCCATAGATCAGGAATTGCGCGATCGGAGGGTAGAGGGCAGGGCCAACGCAACAAGATCTGCTTAGCGGGGGCTCTGTCCTTGTGAATCCTTCCATTCAAAAGGTTCGGACTAAATTTATAAAAAAGAATATCCGAGACACGGAGTTGGGCGCCTGAAAAGACGAAATGTAACGTATTGCTGAGCGAAAAAAAAATGGTTAAGGTCAGGTAAACAAAATAAACACTTGATAACAGGACTAAGTAATCGGCTAGGTATCAATGTGCTCAAATTGCATCCATGTTTCGTTTACACATTTGCTTTTATGTGCACTGACGCCTCGACCTAAAAATTCGTTTGCCTTTTGGCTATTGCCGGCCCCCCCCAGTAGTGACTTTTTGCCCTGACTGGGGGGGCCAGGCCGATGACTGCGGGGGTTTGGCCCCCCCAGTTAACATGTTAGACGAGGCCTTGATGTTGTATGGAGTTTGCCTTTATAGAATGAAGCTCGAATGTCAATCCATGTGTCTTGCATTCAATAGATGACAAAGTCAAAACATACATTGCCAAATAATTGAAATGAATTGAACCGAAACCATCTCTCATTAAAAGAAACAGCCTCCAACATGAACTTGGTCAATAGAGCTGACCATGCAAACAGAATCGCTTTTGAGCGGAGACCGCCCTCAACGCACCCAACGCTTGCCGCCTACTGCTGTTACACGATACTGCAAGGTAGACTGCGCCGCCCGACATCAAAGCAATGCGGCGCAGCGTTTAGCGAACCGCAGTGTAGGCTGTCCTCGAAGACTGGGCCCGTGAGGTTGAAAAAGAGAGGCAGGACAGCTACTTCTTTAAAATTTCTTTCTTCTCTACAGTTCTAAGGCTCCGACAATTTTCATCCCTGACTCGGCGCTTATTGCCCGTCACAGAAAGCGAAAGAATGGCGGCACAGATGTCAGTGGCCCTTCGTTGTGCCTAACGACATAGGCAGATTAACTTTTCCCAGTCGACACTCTATTTGAGAATCTGGAAGGCGACTTCAGTAAGACATTTCGAAAGGACTCACTTGCCCCAAGGGTATCTACTCTAACGAAGCTAATGCGGAGCTGCCAGGGGTGTGATAAATGTGACAAAGAAAATGTATGAAAGTTATGTCTATGCATGTGAGCAATGAGCATTAACCGTATATTTTTTGTTTCTGATGTCCATTTGACATTTTTAATGTGGAATTTAAATTGATATCTATCAGTGCTTTTGTCAGACAGCTTGACGCCTACGACTACACTGAAAGACAAGATTGTCTGAGGCGCGTCGGTCGAACAAAGCAATGAAATTGAGGCGACTCGGGCGCATTGTGCGAGTCTACGTCCCAGCGGTCTCCGCGCGCCGTGTTAACACCCACCGTGGGCTGAATGCATGCATTATGTGGGACGGCGACTGCGCAGCGTCCTACTCGCATTGGAAAGAGGAGGCTACCTCGGTCCAGAGGTGGCGGGGGATTAACCTTGGGTGCAGTATTTTTGTCATTTTTTGCGTAACTATCAATGGGTTTTTGTTCTTTAAAATTTCATGCATATGCTATGAATTTCACTGGTATGAATTTCTTACGCAGCGTTTTCATGTCGATAAAGCCTTGACTCCGCAAGCCGTGAGAGAAGGCTCGTGGATGACAAATCAAACTGCGTGGGAAGATATCAGACTGATCCGTCCGGCAGCGCCGCACCAAATCACTCTTTGAGGGTCAGACAAGCGGGCATGTGGCCGCTGAAAATGGCGTTCAGCACCGCTCACCTAGGATTTACCGTGTCGTGTTGGCTTTGTTCTGGGGTTATGAAGCTGCAGTGTGGGCTGCTGTATGGATGAAAGAGGTTCTTGGAAGTAGAGTATTCCTGGCTAGCTGCAGTGTGTCTGTCGTTTGATGACTAATCCCTCGTCTTTTAGGAATGGGAAGGGTGACCTTCCTTAAAGTTTTTCTTTTTAGATTAGCTCAAAAGGGCACAAATGAAACCTGGTACGGCGCTCCACATAGGCGTAGGAACAGGGGGGGCCAGGTGGGCAAGTGCCCACCCACTTTTCGAGGTGGGGGGGCCAACCATGTGTTTTGGCCCACCCACTTATTACTCGAGGCCCCTCGTCTCGATTTGAGAGGACGTCGTCACCTTCCAGAATAAACAAACTCGGTAAAAATAAGTTCCACGAATCCCCACACACGGACTCCAAGGGGACGTGATGGATCCAAGGAGGCCCTCTGTTCATACTTATCAGTCGAAGCCCCTGAGACTGATGGCCTGAGAGGCCCTAGTGGATCTGAGGAGGCCCCAATATCCACACTGGTCTGGGAGGCCCCTCCATCCACACTAGTCAGAATAGGCCCCTGACACTGGCGGTCTAGCCGAGGCCCCCTATCCTCACTAGTCAGAGGAGGCCCCTCTATCCTCAATAGTCAGAAGAGGCCCCTGAGACTGATGGTCTGGGAGGCCTATCCATCTACACTGTAGTCAGAGGAGGCCCCTGAGACTGATGACCTGAGAGGCCCTTATAATCACACCAGGCAGAAGAGGCCCATGATACTGATGGACTGAGAGGCCCTTCTATTCATACTGGCCACAGGAGACCCCCAAAACTTTCGGTCTGGGAGGTCCCTCAATCCGGCACCAGTCAGAAGAGTCCCCTGAGACTGATGGCCTGGGAAGCCCTTATATTCACACTAGGCAGAGGAGGCCCCTGAGACTGATGGTATGAGAGGCCCTCATATTCACACCAGTCAGAAGAGGCCCCCGAGGCTGATGGCTGTGAGGCCCTTCTGTTCATATAACTGGCCACTGGAGGCCCCTGAAACCGGTGGTCTGGGAGGGCCCTCTATCCACACTAGTCAGAAGAGGCCCCTGAGACCGATGGTCTGAGAGGCTCTTATATGCATACTGGCCACAAGAGGCCCCTGAGACTGATAGTCAGAGAGGTCCACTCGTAATGAATCTGAGGGGGCCCTCTATCCACATTTACACTTTTCTAGGGAGGCCCCCGGGACTGATGGTCTGAGAGGCCCTTTTATTTATACTGTCCACAGGGGCCCCCTGAGATTAATGGTCTGAGAGGCTCTTCTATTTATACTAACCAGAAGAGGCCCCTCGGATTGATGGTCTAACAGGCCCTTCTATTTATACTAGCCAGAGGAGGCCCATGAGACTGATGGTCTGATAGGCCCTTCTATTCAAACTAGGCAGATGAGGCCCCTGAGAATGATAGTCCGAAGAGCCATGCGGCGGCAACTGGCCGTGGCCAAATTTCGGCTCGGTAGGGCCCCACAGGGCACAGAGCTCATGAGAGCACCTCAAGGGCTCCTAAGTAGACACGTTTATCCCCATAAGGGTGCCACGCCGGCTTCTGAAGGCTCCTTGTAGGCATCTAAGGGCCCTTTCCGGCCTCTAACGGCTCCACCCGCCTGTGATGGCTCCACACCAGTGTTTATGAGCGCCACACAGCGGCGCCTTTGAGGGTCATACTAGTGTCTCTTAGGGCCCTATATCGGTGGCTCTGGGGGCCCCACACCGGCGCCTCTGTGGGCCACCACACCTGTGCATCTCAAGGCTCTATATGTACATCTGAAGGACCCACACCGACACCTCTAAGGGCCCCACACCAGTATCTCGGAGCTCTGAAGGCCCCACACCGGTGACTCTGAGGACTCACCGGCTCCTGAGAGCACCATGTTGATGTCTAACGGCTCCACAAGGCCACTGAAGGCACCACACAAACTCTCACTGAGCTCTAATGTCCATGCATAAGTGTAACTTTATATCTCTTTGTGGGTGCTCAAGCACCCCCAATCCTGAGCTCAGCACCCCCTGCCTCCTTAAAGCACCCCCAGCCTCCTCAAAACATTCCCAGCTGACTCAAGGCCCTCAATAATCAGTATTTTCTTCTCCTAGTACTGTAATGAGCTCAGTGAATCATGCAAATAGGTTCTATGCTTACTCAATTCAGTGACTAAGAGAATATACATTGAATAAATCACCACAAATTAAGATGCATGATATTTTTGTTTACATTACATCTGATATTATGGTGCTTGGGACTAAGTAAGATCTCCAATCTAACATAAATGAAGAATGGCAAACAATGTCAATGGCTGTAAAATTTATCGACATTCACAACACCATACTTAGTTCCTCTGTTTGGGTAAAACATACAAGCATGTATAAGCAGCCGCCAGCCTAACAATATCCAATTTTCTGTAATATTCTAAAAGTTCAGTACAACCTGGGTCAATGAATCAAGTGGGACATGATGACAGAGAGACCCCATAGCTGCCCAGTGTTCGGGCGTAGGTACTGGAAAGCCTCACGCCGGAAGGGCGTGGAAGGGTGGTAAAAGTCCACCGACGGACCTTGTGCCAAAAATTGATTGCACAACCGAGGAATATGCACAGAAAGACAGTTCTTTACGGTGTTCACTCTCCCGAAGGGCACATGAAACAAGCCCGTGCGGCGGTTACGCCTCCAAGGCACATTAACCCTCGCCGGCACAGGCCAATTTGCGTCCTTCGACAGCACAAGGGGGGGGGGGGTTGATACGACCCCCCTCGCGTTTGGCCCCTGATCGAGCTAGAGCTTCGATGAAAAAACGAGCGTGTTGCCCGTCACGAGAGGAAGCCGATGATATCCAATTTTAGGGTCCTAGGTCATCGGCCGACCTTCCAGGTCAGGTAAATGACCCAAAAGTCGGGAAAATCGGGACCTGTTAGAAAGTCGTCAAGTGTGGCTGCTATGGGGTTTTCTGGGGTGCTGATCACGAATATGGTGTTAGTTTTGATCACAGATGATGTCTCTGGGCATTTAGACCAGGTCGGGTCAGGTCAGGTCAGGTCAACCGGTAGGGGTCGTGACGGGTATTCGTAGAACGTGTCAACCGCCTCTGACAGCTTCGTAGCATGTTACGAAGGCACCAAAACTATTTCGTATATGTTGAAATGGTTGATAAATTCGAGTTCAGCTAAAAAAAACTAGCCTAGAAACATGTAAAACTCGAAAAAGTTAACCGAGGTCACCAAAGGTCAATGACCTGACCTGACCATCAGGTGACCTTGACATCCACCATGCATGGGAGCAACATCAGATCACATGTTTGAACGTTTGAAACTACGAAAAGCTTGCAAACGCGCGGCTAATGCGAGCCGACATACGCCGAATCGCGATTCCGGCCAAACATGGTCTCGGAAAGTAGGTCACAGGTCAAAGGTCATTTGGGTCAGGGTCATGAAATTTTAAGGATTGGTGTAAAATTGATCAATTCGAGGGTACTAAAAGTTTCGTCGCGATCAGCGGCTTTTTACGCGAGTTATTCGCGAAAAACCGAGGGGGGAAGGTTGCATCAACCCCCCCCCCCCCGTGCTGGCGAGGGTTAAGGCCAAACATCGATACCCTGATTGGGCCTGCCACCGCCGAGCTGGACTCGCCGCGGGGACGCGCCGAGCGGTAAGTGCAGTCGGTACGGTGGTGGAGGAGTTGGTACAAGAACATGACATCGGTATGAATGAGGCGGGCTTTGATGGACTCAGTTTTAAAGGTTTGCAGTAGACTACGATAGTCTACGGGACAGTTCCTCTGCGTTTTAGCCCCTAGCCACATGAGAAAGTAGTGCTGTAGCCGCTCCAGCCGTACCAGGTGGTACTGGGCTGCACCGCTCCAAATGACACTTCCGTATTGGAGGACGGACCTAACATGAGCATTGAACGCGCAAAGTATCGCCCTGTGCTCGAGACGCGCTGAAGGTGGACAAGCTGGCATCTCCATGCTCCTCATGAGGAGCCCCAGCATCCGGCAGCAAATCTATGACTTTCGTTTATTGAAATCAATGTGCTTTTTTAAATATTTTTAATAAAATTAAATCAGTTTTGAGTAAATAAATGTAAATATAGCACGGCAAGTATAGCGTTATTATTTAACCCTCGCCGGCACAGGAGGGGGGGGGGGTTGATGCAACCCCCCTAAGGTTTTTCACGAATAACTCGCGTAAAAAGCGGCCGATCGCGACGGAACTTTCAGTACCCTCGCATTGATCAATTTTACACCTACTCTAAAATTTCTTGACCCTGACCCAAATGACCTTTGACCTGTGACCTACTTTCCAAGACCATGTTTGGCCGGAATCGCGATTCGGCGTACATATGTCGGCTTGCCTTAGCCACGCTTTTGCAAGCTTTTCGTGGTTTCAAACGTTCAAACATGTGATTTGATGTTGCTCCCATGCATGAGGGTGGATGTCAAGGTCACCTGAAGATCAGGTCAGGTCATTTACCTTTGGTGACCTCGGTTCACTTTTTCGAGTTTTACATGTTTCTAGGCTAGTTTTTCGAGCTGAATTCGAATTTAGCAACCATTTGAACATTTAAGAAGTAGTTTTGGTGTCTTCGTAACATGTTACGAAGCTGTCAGAGGCGGTTGACACGTACTACAAATACCCGTCACGGCCCCTACCGGTTGCCCTGACCTGACCTGACCCGACCTGGTCTAAATGCTTAAAGACATCATCTGTGATCAAAACTAACACGATATTCGTGATCAGCACCCCGGAAACCCCATAGCAGCCACACTTTACGACTTTCTAACAGGTCACGATTTTCCCGACTTTTGGGTCATCGACCTGACCTGGAAGGTCGACCGATGAGTCAACCGATGACCTAGGACCTTAAAATTGGGTATCATCGGCTTTCTCTCGTGACGGGCAACACGCTCGTTTTTTTTCCGCGAAGCTCTAGCTCGATCAGAGGCCAAACGCGAGGGGGTCTTACCAACCCCCCCTCCCTTGTGCTATCGAAGGACGCAAAATGGCCTGTGCCGGCGAGGTTTAAGTTCCAGGGACAAAATGCAATATTTCACGAGAACCATGTCCGGAGACCTAACCATCGAGCCTGTCCCGTCAGGCGTCATGTTGGATAGCATAGCCCTCAATATAAGCTCATTCGTGCAGACTATGCAGACCAGGCTGCCTAAGCGCGGACCTACCAAAAGTCCGGTAGGGCCTGAATTAAAAATTTTAAACCCAGCGTGTTCTGAAATATGTTCAAAAACTTCCGTGATTATAGCATTGGGTGAGCCAAAATTGTTTTACTGTGGCGCTATTAAAACAAGCTCTCGAATCGATTTCACATCATTTTTTTGCATGATGCCTGATACAGTAAAAAAGAACAACTGAAAAAAGACCCACGAAAAATATGACATGCCTTTCTGAAAGCTATTGAGCACCCCCAATGATTTTTGGAAAACTACACCCATGTGTCCATGTACCGGCCTCTGAGGGATTTAAGCCAGCGCATTCATAGCTCCACACCAGCAATTGTAAGGGCTTCACACTGAAGTATCTGAGGGTTCCACACCGGTGTCTCTAAGGGCCACATACCGGCATCTCTGAGGGCCCCATACCGGCGTCTCCGAGGGTCCACATCTGGCGGGCACCCATCAGCGACTGAAGGTCCCACACTGTCGACTCCGAGAGCCCCATCTGCGTCTGGGAGCACCATGCCGTCTCTAAGAACCACAGCGGCTCCTCCGTACGAAAGATGGGCGTCTGCATGCCAAAGGGGAGCGGTTCTGAGACAGTAGGGCACCTACGTGCAATAGAGGGGCGCCTATGAAGCCCATAGGGGCGCCTCAATGCGAAAGAGGGGCGCCTCTGAGGCCTACATATATGGGCGTCCACATGCAATAGAGGTCTGCAAATTGCAATTGATCAATGCCATGGGGTGCATTCATAAGAAACGGGCGCCGGCATGGCAAAAGAGCATGGCCTTCAAGTGTCCATAAAAGAGAGACGCCTATGATAAGCGCACATTGTATGCGACAACGGGGCGACTGTGGGACATGTAGGGATGTCTCTGATGACTATAGGCACATAGGGCGCTTATATGCCAAAGAGGGCGCCTATGAAGCTAATGGGGGCACCTGGTAAACGAGGAAGACATTTGTGTAAGGGTTTTCAGGGGTCATGCGCCGTTTGCGGCAAATAGATTCTAAAAAAAAAATCGGAGGGGGAAGAAGTTTTAAAAATGGTGCGGACTTTCCGCACTGTTCGCTTTAGCGGTTACGCCCCTGGGTACATCTGCCCGATCTCAGAAGCTAGATTTGGAGGTCATACTTGAAAGCAGCCAGCAGGATGAGGCAAAAGTTGGAGGCCCCTGAAAATAGGAGGCCCCCTGGAAAAGGAGGCCCCTTGACAGGGTGGCCCACCCACTTTTCATGACGTTCCTACGCCCGTGGCGCTCCATATTGCTCCAGCGGACGGGGACAGTATCAAAAGTCCTTCAGGCCACCAAACATAACTGGACAGCGGGATATTGGTAAGCCCTGCACCGATTGAAATAAAAGGTTCTACCGATTTTTAAACCGAGTTCAACCGGTTTAAACAAACGAAGTAGACAACTTAAAATACCCAGCTTAAAACGTGTCAGAATATCTTCATTTGGCTCAAGGCCAAGGTCATATATACCCCAAAATACCACAGGACAATGAGAGGACTACAAAGTCCCTACTTAGGGCAATCAAATTCTCATTGGCCTGGTCGCCGTGGCCGTTGCGGTGCCGGAACGATCGCAGGGCTGACGACCCTGCGTGGCTAGACACGGAGGAAATCGGAATGTGGCGCTGACGAGGGCTGAGGGAGGGAAGAGAGGGGGATCAGGGGGGATGAGTGGGCCATTAGCGGCGACCCCCGACGACCGAGGCGTGGCGACGATGATACGAGGGGGCGGGGGAGGTGCCACCGAATGGCCAGAGGTCGTTACGGCGGGCTGCTGAGTCACCGGCCGACGCGACGTTAGACTGCTCAGACTGTCGGGTTTCTCAATGGCAGAGCAACTTGACTGACCAGGTGGTTGAACTGTCCAGACTGTTGACATGCTGAGACTACCAGACAGTTCAGTGCTCAGACTTCTTATGGCTGAGTTACCTATTAGACTACTGAGTGGTCGCGCTCTCACATTGCCTGTACTGTGCTGGGACTCCCAGACTGCTAAAACTGTCGAGATTGCTCGAAGCTCAGTGACTGGACATTATGACTTTATTTGGGTCTGCGACTGACTGATAAGTGGCCGCGAGGTCAATTTGTCTTGTGGCAGTGTCCAGACTGCTTTGTCTACTCCGACTGTCTGGCAAACTTCTCAGCGGCTATGTCTGCACTGAAACATTGACCTAATGATAAATCACTTGATTTTTTAATAAACCAAAATTAGTATCACTTATATCAATAATCATAACCTAAAATACCACCTGAACGTGTCTCTGTCTAATGAAAACTACCAGTCGCCTAAGCAAACCCATCAGTCTCATTGCTGTCACCAGTCATATTCGCTCTGTTTGGCTATGCAAATAGGCTTGGCGAGCAGCATATGCTGTGTGCGGTGGTCGCTCCGGAAGTCCGTGTTTACTTCGTCGCCAATGCTTGTCTTATGCGGCACGCCAATAGGATAATAGATTATTTGCTATCGCCTCGTCCATTTGCTCCGCATGACATACACCATTAGGATTACTATCTGGTGTCAGAGTGGTGGTGTTGGTGTGCGGTGTCCTGTGACTTTTATGAAAAAACATGGCAAGGAGCCTGCAAAGCCGATTAAATTTGTAACGTGTATGACATCTTTATTTTCAACAATGTCTGATATACGTCTGAGGTCTTTGATACCTTGTAAAACCTTCTTTGGCAAATGCTGTGTTTGCAAATGTCTGTATAATGCCTATCATACGTACTTACATTTATCTCATATAAGAGCAAAGCATAACATGCAAACACCCACACCACTGACCGAGATAGACAGCACAGAGGTGCTCCACAGTCCATACTTTGTCCATGATATCCCACTGAGCTCTATTTTGAGACGTGATTTGTTTCTGTCTCGACCATTTCTAGGCCAACGCTGACTGGGTATAACCCAAAAAGCCGAGGCATAAATGTCACATTGGAAACACCTTTTCAGGCTATTCAGCCAGGGAAACGCTTTGGTTATCAAACTACCACCTTGCCGATTACGATATAGTTGATTCATATAACTATTCTATTTTTTATTCTAATTGTAAAATCCTGGATGGCTGACGTATGTGTCTAGATATTACCCTTAGCTGCGTTGAGTTAACTGAGAAACATATAAGCGCTTCGGCACTCTGTTTTTTGTTTGTTTGTTTGTTTGTTTTTGTTATTGTTAGACTAAAGGATATGTGCTATAAATAGCTGACGAATTTGGATCTCGTTGAAAAAAAAGAAAAAAAAAAGATGAAAACAATACAATGGCATGCCTGCAAGTTATGTAGCTCCCGAAATGGCAAAATACAATTTTGCATGTCGTTATTTATAGAAAATATGCTCTTTACCGCCTCACTTCACGGTAAAAAAAGAACTTGAAAAAATCACTTACGCCGTAGGCTCGTAAATCTCGTCTCTTTTCCTCGCCGGACGTCAGGGTTCTAATAGCTGTCAGTGAGCCCTCCAGCAGTTCTGCTCGATTTACTCCTCCGAATAGGGCGTGGCAGTAGCGCCTCCCCCGCCTGAGCGCCCGCCTATCTCCGCCTGAACGCCCGCCTATCTCCGCCTGAGCGCCCGCCTCCCCCATCAGGGCCGCTCCTCGGACTCCTCCCCCGCTAAAAATCGCCCGATAATGACCTCGCGTTATTCCAGCTGGGGCTCGCTTGGGTGGGAGGCCTCCGATCGTTGGAAAGCCGCGGCACGGGATGTCTTCTTCCATTACCTTATGTAATGTGAGAGCCAGGAAACTACAGCATTGGAGTGCCGATTCCGAAAAGTGAATTGCGATTTAACCGCTGCGTGCATGCATTGCATCTACATTCCATCTAATATGCTTCATGATTGTTGTTAGGCACGATGCAATTGCGCATAGATATGTAGAAAACACACGTTTTGTGTTTTCCTTTGTAAAGCAAAACTTCAATGGACGCTGCAAATTTTGTAAAGGTTATAAGTACCTACTTGAATGAATGATTGAAATATCCTACGCGTTTATAAGGAGACTTTCATCTTCAAAGGTCTTGTAAAAATGTTGCTTTGTTCCAGGCTGTTTTGCTGGTTTCAAAATGTCACCAACCGGATTGCTACTTACAGGACATAAGTCACTAACTGGGTAACTATTTACAGGCCCCTGTCAGTTGCACTTACCTTTTTTATTTTTTTTTTTTATTCAGGCCTCCCTCCAACGGGCACTTGTGGCCCAATTACAGGAGGGCTCCTCCTCCTCCTGGCCCTTGTTCCCCCACCCCCCAGGCTACGGCTGAAGTGGGAGCCTACCCCACACCTGGTGACACAGCCGGGGACGACGCCCGCGGAACGGGCGGAACCGGGAATCGAACCCGAAACCCGGCACCGCCCGCACCGCGGGTCGACGCCTTAACCGACTGCGCCACCAGGGCCACTACCTTTACTTAAACCTACTCCAAAAATCAATTGTC
This sequence comes from Amphibalanus amphitrite, assembly GCF_019059575.1. Lineage (NCBI taxonomy): Eukaryota > Metazoa > Arthropoda > Thecostraca > Balanomorpha > Balanidae > Amphibalanus > Amphibalanus amphitrite. The sequence continues at coordinate 1,745,217 of NW_024881520.1, forward strand.
ACACGTCTCACTACCACAACTTTAGCTTTGCCTGCTAATCATGGACAGGGATGGACAAATGTCATTGCCAAGGATGATAGAAGTGGCCATGCATAACCGCAAGAAGCCCCAGAACCTACCTAAGAAGGTTTCCACTGCAGACACTCACAGCTGCTCTTGTTGAGAGGCCGCTGTAAATTGTAAATGCGTTTCACGCGATGACATTTAGCTCCATTAGGAAGACTTAGGACTGCTGAAAGCCGACCTCGCCTGACCACTTTTGGAGTTCTTTAAACACGAAATCCAGTAACTGTAGGTGGAGTGCTGCTGTTTTATGATTCCCTAAGTTTGCAGCAGACAAAAAGTTGCATCCGTACCTAAGTTCGCACGCATGTATGTAGCCCACTGTTCACTTTTATCATTGTGTCATTTAGTTAGCGATTAGAGCCCAGTTCAGTCATGCTCTGTATTATTCGGCCTTGTGATTGGCTAGTAATGCAGCGTAAGCTTTGGTGTGTTTTGACATTTACGGTGGCGGGGTGAGAGCCAGTACCACTTTTTTCCTCGCAGGCGTACTCACAGACAGAAGGCTGATAAATGTCAGTTTTAACTGCTAACGCTGCAGGTGTTAAGTAATGTAGATTAATGCCACTTTGAATGCTTATAGAAGTTCAGGGCTTGAGCTATGCTTAACCCGCGCCGTGCTGGGGGGGGGGGGCGTTTTTACGCCCCCCCCCTCAGGTTTTTCGCGAATATCTCAAAAACGGCGGCGCACAGCGCCGCCGTTTTTGGTACACGTGTTCCTACATCATTTCCGCACATGTTGTGAAAATTTCAGACCTAGGCCGTTCAAGGTCAGGTCACCAGGTCACGTCAAGTGACCTTACCTCAGAAAAAGTTCAAAGGCTCGCTATAGCTACACCGACTGAACGATCACTTTGAAACTTTCAGCGATTGATATGAGTAACAGTATGTATAAAATGTATATCTCGGATTTTTGATATCTGTGACCTAAGGTCAGGTCAATTTTGCGACCTCTCCATTATAAGTCAATGGGAGAAAATTGAAATGCGCCTCTTTTGGACGAATATCGTTCAAAACGCTCTCAAACATCGGTTCATAGGTAAACATGACACACTGAATAGGAAAAATGCACCTGTGACCCCTCTGTGTGCCCCTGAGGTCATCTCAGGTCATGAACGGTCGCCAGCAGTTTTTTGGCTATAACTTTTGATAGAGACGTGCTAGAGCGGTGAAAACACGTCAGATGTGTTCAGCTCGACGATACGGATCGACTGATATGCAACATGACCCTTTTCGGTCAGGTCATGACCTTGACCTGAGGTCAAATTTTCAAAATGACCTTTCAAGGTCAACAAATAGTTCATTCGACGCGTCTCGACGAGAGGAACACGATGCTGGCAAAAGTAATGTCATGGCGCTTATGAGTCAAAAGTTATTGACGAAAAAACGTTTTTCGTAAAAACGGCTATTTTTGGAGTTTTTGCCCTCTGGAGGCTAAACCGTTGACCTGAGGTCAAATCTGAGAACATTACTCAGAAAGGTCTGTAAAAGGGCTATCGAATGCGCTTTTCCGCGGCGCTGTAGCTCTATCGGTTCCCGAGATAGCCGTTGGCAGTTTCCAAAATGTTGAAATAGTCAACATTTTACCTTTGGTGACCTCTGGTGACCTGACCTTTGACCTGACCCAAAAAATGACCGAAGTGTTTTCGTCCTTATTTTTGACGCTCTTTCGATTGCCGCTTACCGCGTGTCGCTACGTGGCCCAGGAGCCGAGTTAGACGGGGGGGGGGCGTGAAAACGCCCCCCCCCCCCCCCCCCAGCACTCGGCGGAAAGTTCAGGCCACCAGCACGGCGCGGGTTAAGCGTTGCTAATAATGGATGCTTTTGCACTCTGGGGCCTCAAAATGAATGTTAATGTGGATTCTCCTTTAGTAATGTATCTTTAACGTTTTCAGTAGTCTGCACCAAAAGTAAAATATCTATCACCTACTATTGGTTAATTTTAGGTAGGATAAATAGTGTGAGTGAAAAAGGTGACAAATGTTTATCGATTCATGACACAAAAAAGGTAGGATGGACTATGACCTTTGAAGCCTTTGAATCCTACTTTTCCGCTGTTTGTTCTCCTAAATTCTGCTACAACTTCTTCCATTGTTGGCACCCCAGTCCCCATGTCTGCTGTGCCGGATGCCTGGCTCGGGTGATGATGCCGCGCATTGGTGGCGAGGCCCGTGATTGTGGTGTCTGATTGCCGACGGGGTAGGGGGGGGGGGTCTGATCCCGGCTGACCGGGCGGGGGGGGGGGGTCTCGTGTGGATCGATGCGGCTCTCTGAGGTCGGGTGACAATGGCGAGGAGCGACGCTCTCCAGCAGTGAGCGGGCCAACGAGTACCTATAGGCCGCAGGGCCAGCGGCGTTCACCGTAAGAAATTGAATACTACTGAGCGAGAGGTTTTGGTAGCTGAAAACAAAAGTCCTACCCGTCTGTCGGATAATTTTCCGCATCTATCAATAATACACGAATAAGGGATGCGTCGATACTCCGAAGTCACCTAACATCTCCTCGCGATTTCAACACGCCACGGCAGCAGCAGAACTGAAGTCTGGCAGAGCCTGTCTGTTACCGTTCACTGTCTGGACAGCACCACCACGGAGCCGTGATTCCGGGCGGCCAGCCCTGCGCCGAATCTGAGCCGGCCATGTCTGGATAATGCGGACAGCCGTCGGACGCGGACAGGCGGGTGCACGTCCACACAGAGGAGCAGATCGGCAGCAGTAACCGAATCGGCCGCCTAATCATCCCCACCTAATATGATAGCGCCACCGACAGAAGTGCCCAATGCGCCGTGCATTTCCATGGAATTAGCCGGGGAACAGGTGGTATGTAGAAAGGTGTCAAGGCTGTTCAAGCTCTTAGCATAGTAGTTACCACTCCGACCTTTAGATGTGCCGATAATTTCGACTTAAATGTCAATCAGGAAAGTCCTCAGCCACCGCCATTGCCACAGAGCTCCAACTTGAAACTCAAAGGAGCCTGCTACTGACACATTTCAGTTACAGAGCTGAGTGGAAAGTTTTAAACTGTATGAATCGGAAAAGAACTTAGCCGGTGTGGAGTACAGCTTCAGCAAACTGGCACTAAACATGCTCGATTAGTGCTGTATACGTCACGCTTTTCTGAACCATACGCCCACACTAGCTCTCACAAAAGAACCCAACCTCTCAGGGGAACAAAAGTGCCTGCATCTTTTTAGACTACACTTTTGTTGTCTGCAGTCGCTGCCATTCTTCTCCTAAATGGTTCGAAACAGTTTGGTATTTGCAGTTCGATTTGACTGCTCTAAGTTGCGGAGGTCTTTTATAGTTAATCAATAAAGGCCTTTCTGTTCTTGATAAAAGGATGGTGAAAAACAACTATTCATCCCAGCGAATCTCAACTGAAATTGAATGCAAAAAAGCCGCGCAAGTCTGCTAACTAACCACCAATAAATCCAATCATGGTCTCTGGACAGGATTCACTCAAACTTGCCGAGTAATTAATTCCACCAAAGATCTGATAGCTAGGCATCGGCAGACAATTCCTGGCTTAACGAACCACAATAAGCTCATCCAGAGAGACAAACAACGTCATCCAGCTAGCGGCGAGCTCTGGTCTTCTGGCATGAGACCAATCGAGATCCACTTAGAGAGTCTGATCTCTGGAGCGACAAAGACCACGGTTTGGCTGTCAGACTCGCTGGCGAAGGACCGACAGTTGACTGTCATTGGTCCTCGACAGTGAACTTTGACCGTGGACTGTTATAGGCTTTGGCCTGTCCGTAATCTCCACAGAGTTGGCTGTGTCCTGTCTACGGCTCTGTGTAATATCCTATGGACTATGGCGACAACAGTGGACTGTCACATAACAGTTACATAGACATAACAGACATAATATGACATGGCATAACATGACATAGACATGCGATAACAAACAGTGGACTGTCACGTTTAATTGATCTATTGAGTCACAGGACTGAGACATATCTGCTTCCCGCTCCCGACTGATAGACGAAAAATGGTGACCATGAATTTCAAGATAACACTGATGCAACTTTCCTAAAAAGAATCCTCCAAAAGCGTTTATCTCACGTCAACTGACCTTCACGTTGCTTTCAGATGGCGCTGCTCTATCGTTTCGTCAAGGTCAACGACCGCGGCAACACGCGAGTCTTCTCGTTCGTAGTCACCAAGACTGTGACGAGGGACCTGCACCGTGACGTCACCACTAAGGAGTTCCCCTACGGCTTCCACCGGTGGGCCGTCACCTTCAGTCGCAACGAGAAGCTCCTCGGAGTCTACCTCGTATGGCGCAGTCCCTCAGAGCATATGCGGCTCTACATCGACTTTGCTTTCTCACTTCTGAACCGTGATCACTTCAGTGGTAACGAAAGCTTCAGCGGTAAACAGATCAAGTTTTCAAAGGAATCGCCTGCTCAGGGCAATCGCAAGTTCATCAACGTGGGTAGCTTGTACGAGCGTAAGTTCACGGACTCTAACGGTGAATTTCAGCTGGAGCTGACCATGACAAACGTTCGAACTGTGTTCGAGGCCGACCTCACCGTACCGCGGCCACTCAAAGATGACTCGCGGCTCGAGACGAGCAACTTCACCTTCGGCAACTTCGACTGGAGTGTGACCGTCCAGCGCTCACCGGAGGAGCCTCAGAGGGCGTTCGCCGCTCTCCGGCGACTCACCGGCTTCGAGCACAAGTGCCGCGTGCGGTACAACCTGACTCTGGGGGACGGTGAGGGGGCTGCTATCTCTGGAATCCTGGAGGAAGTGAGTGACAGGGAGGGTCGCGGTCCAGGCTGGTCGCCGCGCAACTCGCTGGACGATTTGTGCCCGGGCGGACGGCTAAAGGTGATCTGTGAAATGTTGGCGGCTAACACGGTCAGTGAACTCGCCGTGGGGACGGTCGGAGGACCAATGGCCGCCTCCTGTTACGACCGCGATCGCCAGGGCTGGTCCATCGAGACGGATACCAACGGCGACTTCCTGAGGCTAAAGGTCGTCTACAAGGACATCCACAACATACCCCGGAACCACATCAAGTGAGTGTGCTGCATGCATGGACGGCTCAGTTCACACAGCGCTTAGTTCTGCTGCATTCCGAGCAATGAGGAATGCCGGCGGCTTCCAGCTAGCTGCTGACTGTTGCTGGCTGCATTGTTGCCAAGGAAGGGAATCAATCGAATCGAAAGGCAATCGAAAGGCATATTGTCCGATAATGCTGGTTCAGCAGTTATGTGTAATTGGTACACAAATCAGCCCTTCAAAGATAATGGGGCGTGGGCTGTCAGCACAAATTCTCGCGCCGCCGATAGAAGCAATTTCGATTATTGCCGGCAATGATTCGGTAATTCCTTATTCGATTTTACTTCATAGCCCTATTACACTGATGGGAAAGTTCCCACAGTTCCGGGTCTAGTCTCTGCACTAAAACACTTGTCTCGAATGAGTGTCAGACTGTCGTGCTTGTTCCCAGTCCAACGTTCGACTGTGGTCTGTACTGTCCACTGTGCACTGTGCGATACATGTGTCCCAGTTCAGTGTAGCATTTCTGCGCTGTTTATGTGGTCAGGTGAGGTTGTGGGCTGTGCGCTGTGCTTTGTGCACTATGCGTCCGCCCCAATCCGTTTGTGTCTAGCTCTTGCTGTGTCGGTATGATATGGCGGTTTGTAGGTGTGGCTCTGCAATCTGCATCTGTCTCTGTCCCATCTCATTTAACTGCGCCTGTATCTGTGCTGTGTAGGTATACGGGCCTCATCTCAGCGTCCGGCTGTGCGCTACATATTTTTCCCAGTCCTGTCCCAGTCCTGCTGTCCCAGTGCCGCCGATTGTGGCAGTGGTGGAGCTGTAAGCTGTACATTTGTCCCAGTCTTGTCCCAGTCCTGCTATCCCAGTTCTGCTGTCCCTGTGCCACTGTCCCAGCCCGACTGTCCCAGTCCTGCAGCGCCGCCGACTGAGGCAATAGCGGCGCTGCGGCGTTCGATGGCGCGTGGTGTCAGCCCAGCGTGGCAGTTGATGGATGAGCGGCCTTCTATAGTGGCAGCGCGCCGCGCGCCAGAATGGCCGCGCTGCCAGCCGCCGCGCCACCGATCGTGGCCGCTGTCAGACGCCCTGATAGCCTATAATGTGACCTGCAACAGCGGAGCCCATAGGACTGCAATCAAATGCACGGGCGTAGGAACGTCATGAAAAGTGGGTGGGCCACCCTGTTGAGGGGCCCCCTTTTCCAGGGGGCCCCCTATTTTCAGGGGCCTCCAACATTTTCATCGTACTGTTTTCAAGTATGACCTCTAAATCTAGCTTCTGAGATCGGGCAGATGTACCCAGGGGCCAGGGGCGTAACCGCTTAAGCGAACAGCGCGGAAAGTCCGCACTATTTTTAAAAGTTTTCCCCTCTCAGATTTTTTTAGAATATATTTGTCGCAAACGGCGCATGACCCCTGAAAACCCTTATCCAAATGTCTTCCTCGTTTCCCAGGCGCCCCTAGCTCCATAGGCGCCCCTCTTTGGCATATAAGCACTATATAGTCACCAGTATAACGCCTTTTGGGGCGACTAACGGAGCGAGCGAGAGGGTGGGCCTTGCACGTGCGAAATTTCGAGGGGGTACCTCCAACTGACTTGTGCACGGCACCCTACTAAGCGGTCTCTAGCGATGTGCCAAATTTGAGCACAATCGGCCCAGCCGTTCTCGAGATCTGGAAGCGGCACCCTGCACGTGCGCACGTGCAGAAAGGGTCCCAACTGACTTTTGCACGGCACCCTACTAACTGGTCCCTAACCGTGTGCCAAATTTGAGCGCCATCGGTCCAGCCGTTCTCGAGATCTGGAAACGACCCCTGCACGTGCGCACGTGCAGCAGCACCCCAACCCTGGCACATGGATATGCAGTGCCTAGTGGGTGCCCACCTACATGCCAACTTTCAGCGCAATCGGCCAAGTAGTTACCAAGATATTGCAACAATTACAAAACTGACACCTCTTCGTTTTGCACGTGGCACGTGCATAAGTGGTCAGCCACATGCATCGGGAATAGTCCAATACTTGGTAGAAGGAATGAAGCTACCGTACAAAAATTACCGCGTGTAAATCGGTCAAGTGGTTGCTGAGATATAAGCCTCGCAAAAGCGTCCGCACGGCCGGCCGGCCGGTCGGCCGGCCGGCCGCTCATACTCAGAAATTTCATGTTGATTAATGTTTGCCGTTTTCCGTGTTGCAAGGTAGTTTCCAGGTGTAGTTGGAAGATACTGCTGTTGATGAATGTGTCGACTGAATACACTCAATAAGTGGAAAAAAAATAAAAAAAAAACATTAAAAAAAAAATACTCAGAAATTTCTGTTAATCTAAGGAAAGACTACGCTCGCTTCGCTCGCTCCGTAATCATCAGAGACATCCCTATATGACCAACAGGCATAAAATGAAAAAATGTTAAATAATAAAATAAATTGTTGCATAAAACGTGCCCTTGTCTTAGGCGCCACTCTTTTATTGACATTGGAGGCGCCTCTCTTTGCCATGCCGGCGCCCCTGTTCGTATGAATGCACCCCTATGGCATTGATAGGCGTCCCTCTATTGCATGTGGACGCCCATATATGTAGGCCTCGGAGGCGCCCCTCTATTGCATGTAGGTGCCCTTACTGCCTCAGATCCGCTCCTCTTTGGCATGAAGACGCCCGTCGTTCGTACGGAGGAGCCGTTATGGCATTGATAGTCGCCCCTCAATTGCATGTCGACGCCCCAGTAGGCATCATATGCAGTCTTTCGTAATCAACACCCCTATGAGCATAACAGGCGGCCGTATGGGCATCGCAGGCGCTATGGGCGTCGCAAACGGAGGGACAGGGAGACGCGTCCCCCCGGTTGAGGAATCCGAGGGGCAAATCCCCCAAAATAAACACCCGAGGATGCTTAAAAATGACTATTTGCAGAATAGTCAACTCCGACCGTCTCCGGCTTCAACCCCGCAGTCGTGCAGACTTACACTAAATTTCCAACTTCTAGGAAACAAGCTGCACGGTTGATGCAGGACCACAAAATTTAGAGGCTGCTTGACTCGGTGACCCGACCTTAGGTGTTCTGACCTCTTACATGCTACAAGACTTGCAAAGTCTGTGTTTTGGGGCTGTATTTTGACAAATGTTTTTGCCATTTTTCGCGACGCTTCGCGCCGCCAATTCCTACAGTAGTCAAAAAGAGAGATTGTGGCTGTAATATCTCCCCTCCTCCTACACGGGCATGAATGCATTATGTATCAGATTCAGATTGGTGGCATGCGTCAGCAATTGGTACACCCTAAAAGAAGAGCAGCGGCTTTGTCCATAATTGTGTCAAATTGAATCGGACTTCAGATGTGTACTGTAAAAAATCCGGCTTGTACGACCTTTAACACAGATCAGATAGTGTATTGGGCTAAGAGTGCGGCGACAATACCTACTTTTTGGTTTTAAGTCTGCCGATATGTCCCCCCCCCCCCCCAGTCAAAAATCCATGGCGACGACCCTGGCAGGCGCCCTTCTCTTGCATACAGGCGGGCGCCCCTTTTCCTATGAATTCATATCAATTATCAACTCTCTTTCGCATGTAGGCGCCCCCTTATCACCTAAGCGCCGGCGTTGGACTCTTATATGCAGAGGGCGGCATGAGACTTATCAGAGCTAAAGCGATAGAGCTTGCCAGGCGCCTTCATAAGCCCTGTGTGGTTCTTAGAGACCGCATGATGCTCTCAGACGCAGGTAGGGCCCTCGGAGTCGACAGTGTCAGTGTGGGACCTTCAGAGTCGCCGATGGGTGCCCGACAGATGTGGACCCTCAGGGACGCCGGTATGGGACATAAGAGCTCAGTGAGAGCTTGTGTGGTGCCTTCAGTGGCCTTTGAAGCCGTTAAACATCAACATGGTGCTCTCAGGCGCCGGTGAGCCCTCAGAGAGTCACCAGTGTGGGGCCTTCAGAGCTCAGAGATACTGGTGTGGGGCCCTCAGAGGTGTCGGTGTGGGTCCTTCTGATGCACCTATAGAGCATTGAGATGCATAGGTGTGTGGCCCATAGAGGCGCCGGTGTGGGGCCCCCAGAGCCACCGATATAGTGCCTTAAGAGACACTGGTATGACCCTCAAAGGCGCCGGTGTGTGGCGCTCATAAACACTGGTGTGGAGCCATTACTGGCGGGTGGAGCCGTTAGAGGCCGGAAAGGGCCCTTAGATGCCTACAAGGAGCCTTCAGAAGCCGGCGTGGCACCCTTATGGAGATAAGCGTGTCTACTTAGGAGCCCTTGAGGTGCTCTCATGAGCTCTGTGGGGCCCTAACAAGCCGAAATATGTCCCGAGTTTTTTTCAACGGCCAGTTGCCGCCACATGGCTCTTCGGGCTATTATTCTCAGGCGCCTCCTCTGCCTAGTTTGAATAGAAGGGCCTCTCAGACCATCAGTCTCGGAGGCCTATTCTGGCCACCATCAGTCTCAGGGGCCTCCTTTGGCAGGTATTGATAGAAGGGCCTCTCAGATCACCAATCTCAGCGGCTTGCTCTGGCTAGTATAAACAGAAGAGCCTCTCAGATCATTAATTTCAGGGTCGTCTCTTGGCTTCTTATGAATAGGAGGGGCTCTCAGACCCTCAATTTCAGGGACCTCCTCTGCCGATTATGAATAGTAGGGCCTCTCAAACCACCAGTCTCAGGTGCCTCCTCTGGTCAGTATGAAAAGAAATGCCTCTCAGACCATCAGTCTCATGGGCCTCCTCTGGCTAGTATAAATAGAAGGGCCTGTTAGACCATCAATCCCAGGGGCCTCCACTGGTTAGTATAAATAGAAGAGCCTCTCAGACCATTTATCTCAGGGGGCTTTTGTGGCCAGTATAAATAAAAGGGCCTCTCAGACCATCAGTCTCGGGGGCCTCCTTAGAACAGTGTGGATAGAGGGGCCTCCTTAGATTCACTATAGGACCTCTATGACCACCAGTCTCAGGGACCTCCTGTGGCCAGTATGGATATAAGAGCCTCTCTGACCATCGGTCTCAGGGGCCTCTTCTGACTAGTGTGGATAGAGGGCCCTCCCAGACCACCGGTTTCAGGGGCCTCCTGTGGCCAGTATGAACAGAAGGGCCTCACAGCCCATCAGTCTCAGGAGCCTATTCTGCCTGGTGTGAATATGAGGGCCTCTCAGACCATCAGTCTCAGGGGCCTCCTCTGCCTAGTGTGAATACAAGGGCTTCACAGGCCATCAGTCTCAGGTGACTCTTCTGACTAGTGTGGATAGAGGGACCTCCCAGACCACAAGCCTCAGGGGCCTCCTGTGGTCATTATGAATAGAGGGGCCTCTCAGTTTATCAGTCTCATGCAGTGGCGCGGGAACCGGGGGGGCTAGGGGGGGCTGAGCCCCCCCAGCTTTTCGGCTGGGGGGGGGGGGGGGGGCTCGTAATGTATTTGAGCCCCCCAGCTGGAGGAATCGAAATCGGAAATCTACCAACATAATTTCATAGATTCATACATAGGCGTGGGAACCGGGGGAGGGGGCAGTGGGGGAAGCTTGCCCCCACAACTCTGCGGCCGTGGGGGCGGTGCCCCACAACGTTTCATGAGGCCAGGAACCGTCGGGCAGCTTGTCCTCCCCAAATTAGGGGTTGTGGGTCACAAAGGAAGAAAGCATGTAAGTGAAAAATTCACCTATTTCACTGGCTCGGCAACTCATTTGGCAGATTAAAACCTTTACTCCAGGTTGCCAAAACGGTAGTTTCTTCACTCAGCTGAGACGGAATACCTCACTTTTTGAAAATATTTTCGTTTTTTTTTTGTTGTTGAAAAGGCCAAGGTCTGAAAAATAAGTGGCCTAAAACCGGTGAGAAAACTAGATTTGGGGGTACCCTAGGTTGATTTCTATTATGGTTCAGCCCCCCAGTCTGGAAGAAGTTCCCGCGCCACTGGTCTCATGGGCTTTCTCTGCCAAGTGTGATTATAAGGGCCTCTCAGACCATCAGTCTCAGGGGCCTCCTCTGAACAGTGTAGATGGGGGTGCCTCCCAGACCGCCAGTGTCAGGGGCCTATTCTGACTAGTATGGATAAAGGGGCCTCCCAGACCGCCAGTGTCAGGGGCCTCCCCAGACCAGTGTGGATATTGGGGCCTCCTCAGATCCACTAGGGCCCCTCAGGCCATAAGTCTCAGAGGCCTCCGCTGACAAGTATGGATAGAGGGCCTCCTTGGAACAGTGTGGATAGAGGGGCCTCCTTAGATTCACTATAGGACCTCTATAGGGTCCCTTGGAGTCCGTGCGTGGGGATTCGTGGAACTTATTTTTACCGAGTTTGTTTATTCTGGAAGGTGACGACGTCCTCTCAAATCGAGACGGGGGGCCTCGAGTAAAAAGTGGGGGGGCCAAAGCACATGGTTGGCCCCCCCACCTCAAAAAGTGGGTGGGCACTTGCCCACCTGGCCCCCCCCCGGTTCCTACGCCTATGATCAAATGGGCATTGAGTTGTTAGTGACTGAAGTGAAAAGATGTTTGATTAACACAATCGAAAAAGTAAGACCAGTATAACGCCTTTTGGGGCGACTAACGGAGCGAGCGAGAGGGTGGGCCTTGCACGTGCGAAATTGCGAGAGGGTACCTCCGACTGACTTGTGCACGGCACCCTACTAACTGGTCTCTAGCGATGTGCCAAATTTGGGCACAATCGGCCCAGCCGTTCTCGAGATCTGGAAGCGGCACACTGCACGTGCGCACGTGCAAAATGGGTCCCAACTGACTTGTGCACGGCACCCTACTAACCGGTCCCTAACCGTGTACCAAATTTGAGCGCAATCGGTCCAGCCGTTCTCGAGATCTGGAAACGACCCCTGCACGTGCGCACGTGCAGCAGCACCCCAACTCTGGCACATGTATATGCAGTGCCTAGTGGGTGCCTACCTACATGCCAACTTTCAGCGCAATCGGCCAAGTAGTTACCGAGATATTGCAACAATTACAAAAGTGACACCTCTTCGTTTTGCACGTGGCACGTGCATAAGGGGTCACCCACATGCATCGGTAATAGTCCAATACTTGGTAGAAGGAATGAAGCTACCCTACAAAAATTACCGCGTGTAAATCGGTCAAGTGGTTTGCCGAGATATAAGCCTCGCAAAAGCGTGACCACGGCCGGCCGGCCGGCCGCTCATACTCAGAAATTTCCGTTAATCTAAGGAAAGACTACGCTCGCTTCGCTCGCTCCGTAATAAAAACATTACAAACACTATTAGCAATACTCTTCTGAACAACTTGAATAATGAATTAAACAAACGATTCAGGCGTTTGTATTTTCACATTTTTATCGCTGCACTGTGGTGAAGTTAGGTGAAATATTTTAAAAGTTCAAGCTACTCAATGTCAGTAACCTACATCCAAAGTTCAAGTTAAAATACGGGTTGCGAATCAAAAGCCCTTGTTACAGCGTTGGAATTTTGTGTTCGCTGATATGCACGACCGAGACAGCTCAAACGAAGCTATTCCACCACGATTCCAGCTTTTTAGCAGCCACAAACGGCGCTTCTGAGCTCTGCCATCAACCACGTACAAAAATTGGACCCACTGCTGGCGTCCATTACCAGTCAATTACCAGAGTGAATCCTGGACTTAACTGTTCATAATCCCGATATGATTGTGGCCAATCACTTCTGCACCATGACCCACTGTGCGGTCCGCACGCCAAATCCCCACAATCGCCAGAGTCGAATGACCTCCGGTCGCCAGTAATGGTTTTCTGATCGCCGATATTATTATCGATGCGAATTGCGCAATGCTAGACGTTCTTGGGCTAGGAAAAGAGACGATGATGCGGGAAATATCCACGTAATGCATGACTCATGAGGTGCATGATGCCTGGTATGATCATTTCGTATTATGATATCGAATATCATCATCACGATTATAGTACTACATTTTATGCTCGTCATTCCCACAGAGATCTTATTCCCATAGAGATCTTATGTGCATGGTTATTCCAGGCTTATGTGATCTTAAAGAATACTATAATGGATTTTTGCTTTTTAAGTTATTACTTTCATTTAACCCTCGCCCGCACATGCCATTTTCCCATCCTAGAACGCACATGGGGGGGGGGGGGGGTGGTTGCCACCCCCCCCGCGCCATTTCGTTCCTGTTGGAGATAGAGCTTAGCAGTAAAGACCAAAAAGATTCTTTGGGAAGAGACGAATCCAATGATACCCAGTTTTACCTTCTCAGGTCAGTCATTGACCTTCCAGGTCAGGTCAAACTAAAAAATGTTGCTGTTTTGGGTCACCGTTGGATATCAAGTGCGCTGCTTATCAAATACCGATGACGATGCTGTTTTCTGGTGCCAAGCCAGCTAGAACCTCTTTGTCACACTATCCGACCAGAATTTTGCTGCTGAGGTCATTTCAGGTCATGTTAGGTCAAGGTCAATTATATGTGTTTGTATGTCTGTGTGTGTCTGTGTGTATGCTGATGTGTGCACCGATTGTTTTTGGGTCCATATCACATGAAATCATGATCTGAGAAGCCTTTACCAAAAATGCAGTCAAAAAACTTCACAAAAAGTAAATTCAGCTTGCCTAAAACGCAATTATCTTAGATGACCTAGGTTGACCTTGACCCTGACCTTGACCCCTGTACATCGTCGAACAACATGTTCCATGATAGGTGGGAGGTAAGACTGGCAAAAAAGGCCGAAATCAGGGTGTCAAAAGCTCACAAGGCCCATGGCAAACGCAAGATGTTGAGAATTGGCCATTTGGGTCATGACATGACCTGAAAAACAAGGTCATATCTCCGAAACAAAAAATCACAGAAACTTGAAATTTTCAGTGGACATCAAGAAAGGATAGACGAGCAGCTATACGAAAAATCAGCCTTCTAGCTCTAAAAATGTTGAGTGCAGAGCAGAAAGACTGCCTGGGGGGGGTGGCAACCACCCCCCCATGTGCGGGCGAGGGTTAATAAGAAATGAATGACGCAAGCTTACTTTGTTTTGGTCATATTTGCAAAAATGTAACATGAGGCTTAACTTCAGTGTTCACCAATTAATTCGGATACCGTTACTGCGCAAACAAAACGTTAGGAAATTTTGGGACCAGTTGTTTGTGTTGAAAAGAAATATTGAAATATCGAATGAAAACAGCAATTGAGCTTATCATACAATATCAAGCATACTTTTTACTTTTTCAAAAGTTCAGAAGCACGATACATTAGAATTGCGTTAGGATGTGTTCTTTTTAACAAAGATACGTGCTGTTTAATTTCGGCCAGCGATTTCTTTGTCCATTTACGACTAGACGATGCGGACTTATCAGCTTGAACCATCGCCCTCCCAGTTCTAATGATGCTCCAATTTGAAATGCATTCAGAACGATTTTATGGTTTCTTGGTTGAGTGGCCTCAAAGAGCCGCTCGCGTAGTTATTAATGCATCCTTGAAAATGTGTCCCGGGCTTCGTTATGATAATGAAGGAAAGCTAAGCAAATTGTGGTGTGGAATTAGCCCATAGGGCTGTAGAAGTGCAACAGGTGGTAGGCGCTACCAGCAGAAATTCGAAGTGAGGAAACCATCACCCTCTCATTATCCATAGCTCAATAAGTTCGACTTTGATTGAATCTCGAATACTTGAACGAAGAAATATTCAGCGAAACAAAATATTATTAGGAGGCAGGAGCTTCCATGATGTTTCATGATTGCTCCTTGCAGCAAATTTAATTAGCCCCAGAATGCAATATCGCCTCAATTTTATCCTAATAACAGCGCAATGAGACTTCTTCAGTGCGTACCTAAAACAGTTGCGGATTTCTTGAAAACATAAGGATTCGAACAGTTTCCGACCGACATATATAAACCTCGTTAACTGTGGAATGTGCTGTCGGGTCTCGGATATCATAGCTGGCGCAGAGATCTAAATTTACCCGTTTCTGGTAGGCGGAGGCTGCATATGAAACTCCCGGTCCGGTTCAATGGAGCGGCACAGGCCAGTCGCTGTGTGTCGCGTGCAGATTCTGACAGCCCGGAGAGGCCGGCTGAATCGGATCTGAGGTTCTGCAGAGCATGGACCGGCTTCTTTTTACATATCCCGCTTATCTGGATGCAGCATCCCGATCCAGTCAGTTTCCAAATGCACCATGCCCCGTCACTCTCCAACAATCGGGTGTCCCGACATCCCCCAAACATTTCCGCTTCCCACCCCCTCCAACCATCCCGCATCCTTCAGTCTTCACTCTGAACTCTACAGCCAGCCCCGTGTTCGTCTACTTGCCAAACACCTCTGGGTTCACACCCTTGATGGCCAGAAAGTCCCTTGCGCAATAATACCTACCTAGATAAATTGCAGCTTACTTAGATTCTGTTGCTCTAGACACCGACCTCAAACGCTACCTCGACAACTTATCTTTAACTTTTGCCAAGCACCCGTAGGTTTACGTTATGAGCTGGTGCAAGAGAATTTATAGCCATAGGCTAGCTAACTACGAAAATATAGTAGTTTGCGGTTTCTTCTTAGCTAGGTATTTTGGTGCAAGAGGCCTCAGGTCGCGTTGCAGGCCGACCTTAGAGCCGATGGCGACCTCGCGTGCATCAGGTCGACGCCCGACGTTGGCGGCGTCTGTCGCAACCGACGCCAGACCGGTGATTGTGCCGTGTTTTGCCCGTAAACGTCGATAGCAGAGCGATGTCATCGGCCCTAAATGGCAGTCTGTAAGGCGCCAGGGGACATTATCAAGTGGGGAATTGGTTAGAGTTGTTTGAACATGATGAGGCTAGTGTGTGCTCGACAGTAATAATGATGCACAGTTATGTTTAGCTTGATCAAGTTTGCTCATGAGACATTAACGTTTCATGGTTCGGGCAGAATGATGCGTTGTTATTTTAGGCCATTGTGAACAATGCAAAAGTTTGTCTCGTGTGTTGTCGGAAACGGTCACATAAGCTACGAATACCATGAATAAACAAGCCGAAATTAAGGCCAATGATAGCCTACACAGAAACTGCATCCGGTTGTCGTCAAACGTATTTATGGTGTTGTGCCATACATTTTGGTACCCAAAATAGGTATCACTCGTGGTAGTTTGTATCGCGTTCAAGTGAAAAGCAACGTTTTTAGGCATAATGTGCCATTAAGCTGTGCAAATGTATGCGTATTGTTTCTTATCGCATGTTGAAGTAAAATTTTCCTGCCTTTCAGCGAAATGCTTTGCTGAACCGAACTAACTTATACGTAATAACACAGCACTTATTGGTGTTATTTTGTAAGCAAACAACACATTTCACTATGTTCCATTTCCAGGCACTCTGAATGGAATCTGTTCATCATTCGGCGGCATCCCAAAGGCGGCTACATGAGCCCCAGCCTCGTGGCGCGGGGACCCTTCTGTAACTACTACGTCCACGAAAACCACGACGAGGGCATCATGGTCGAAACTGACGTACCGGTAAAAGAGGTGAGTGTCATTTGATCATTGATTAGAGTAGACTGGCCATTGAACCAATGTAAAGTGTATATACGTACGTAAGAACGCCACTACACTGCAGTCATGAAACAAAGATGGACGACACGACTCTACCGTATACACTTACACAAACAGCATACACTTACTTTAGAGTTATAGTGCAGCTGAATGCTACCGAGTTTAGTGTTTGGAATATTCCTGATATTTGCACGTGATCGATAGGCCGTTTATTGCTTGAGACCGAAACAAGCTGTCGATGATACGCCAGGGGCGGTCCAATGTCTCAATGAGGCATACCAGATCAAAGGCATACTGCTCGCAACAGTCTTTCCGCCGATCTTCATTGCCGTCTTCTCCGTATACCAGCGCGAAACTTGCGCTATAGTTTTGGGATCATCAAATACCGACCTCTGTTTTTCTGTCGGCTCAATTACGAAAAGTTCCGAAATTTCGGGCAGGAGTTCGGTCATCTGGTCTCGCGTGATGTCACTGAAGCCCGCTTCAAAGTCTTGAAGAGAGCCCACTTGGCTTATAGTTGAGGGTAAGGGCTATCAGGAATTGGCGAATTCATTGGATACCGCGACCTATCGAGGCTCTCGAGAAGTCAAGAAGCGTAACTGAAAAAAAACAAGTGATGAATCTTTGTTTTATATTACTTGGATTATTTTGAAAACAATCAGGATTATGCAATGCACAATGCACATACTATCTCAAAGCCTTGGCAGGCATGCTGAGCTGAAGCTATTTTTTTTTTAAAATCAAACTACCTATATTCAGTCGGTAAGACGTTGCCAAATAGACACATACTGATCAAAGTTACATGCACACAAACGCAGTCATCACAATCAACCCCAAAAAATGATTTGAAAGTATCAAAGAGAATACCGTAAAGATTACTGACTGATACTGATATCCATTAGAATACCGTAAAGACCAACTGACTCTCCTTTGGCCTTTTCGACGACGCTCCGTTTTAGTTCACTTCCTCCTCTCATCCATTTCGGTTCTTTTCGTCCTCTGGTTTTCCAGTGACCGCGGTGGAGTGGCGAGCCCTGTTTTCAGTGCAGAAAGGCTCCCAACCTCCTATATTAGGATCAGGGGGATTCGCGCCCGTCGAGGCTGCGTAGAGTGCTAATGTGAGAGCACCAGTGAAAAGGTGGGACCAGAGCTGGGCTCGTGGTCGCCAGGACTTAATGCAGAAGGGTCGAACAAAATGAGGAGCTTTATTGTGAAGCACAAATCTGTCATCTAGTTAGTAAGTCGCCAGAGCATTCGACGAAAGTTATCAAATAATCCTTTTGGTCATTACGCTGTATAAAAAAGAAACACAAAAAATGCATTCACGATGGTAAAAATATGTAACTTCACATTGATGCATTGCTTATTTAAATCGTGAAATGAATCGTGTTGAGCGGAAGTTGGTTCCTACTTCAGTACTCCCAAGGCATCAATGCAAAAATAGTTTGTCGTATTTGGTTAGCACTTAACCCGCGCCCCGCTGGGCTATTCAGCCATACGCGCCCTGCTGGGGGGGGGGGGGGGGGCAGATTCTGCCCCCCCTGTCTAACTTCCGAACCGATGGTCGTAGAAAGACGGGGAAAACGGCAATCGAAAGCTCTCAACAAGACGGATCTTAAGAGCCCAAATTTTTTTGCTTAAGTAGGTCAGAGGTCAGGTCAAGGTCAGGTCAAGGGTACAAAATGCAAGTTTCTACAGTATCGGCCTTGCACCGTAGTTGCCGAAGAATGGACTGAGCCTGATTGCCCAAAACGTGTCCTTAGACTACCAAGACAATATTCGTTGCATACAAAGTCATTCAAAGGTCAAGGTCAAGGTCAGGTCAGGTCAGGTCAGGTCCCCAAAAACAAAATATAGAAAAGGACATGTGCGACACATGTTTTATGGGTCATTTTACTCATAGAATTCAATAGGCACACTCAATAAGTGATATGGACCACCTCTGGATGAATTTCAAGTCGAGGTCAGGTCAAGGTCAGGTCAAGTGAGGTCAAATTTTGAAGTTGGTTGTTAAGGCCTAAAAAGGTGTCTATCTGATGCAGTTTTTCATGGCAAATCGAATGGTGCTATTTTTGTTTCCGTACGAGGTCTAGAACTTCCAAAAAAATCATTTTTCAAAATTTTTGTATGTCGTGACGTCATAAAATTTTGAATAACTCCCACATTTTTGAACCGATTCTTCTAAAAATTGGTATGTAGGTGCACATAGACCACTTCTCTGACATATATTCCGGTTTCTTCGATACACTCAAAATTTTGGATTTTATAATTATTTTCCCAAAAAAGTCAGTTTTTTGAAAAAATTTGGGCCAAAATCCAAAATTTTCAAAAAACCGAGATAGCCATTTGATAGACAAAGTAGAATCACGTATAACCTTTTTGTTACGTCTTGATTCCTTTAAAAATGAAGATTTTAGCGGCGTTTGAAATTTTGCAGTTTTTGAGGCGAAAATGGCGAACATGACGTCACTAAAACATCAATATCTCAAAAATTTTCCGACGGATTTCGCTCAAATTTTCAGGGAACGTGTCAAATTGATGTATGATAAGGTACTGAAAGTTTGACGTTGCTGGCGTAACGCGTTTAGAAGTTATTGGCGAAAAACGGGAGGGGGGGGGGGCAGATTCTGCCCCCCCCCCCCCAGCTGGTTAAAATTCCTGAACAGAAATTCCCTGCAATTTCACCGTTAGTGTGAGCTGACCTTTCAAATGCAGTCAGAAGTCCAGTACTCCGAGCAAAAGTGCCGACTGACCTGCTGGAGGACGAAGCGCAGCAGCCCCATCTGAGAACACCGACTGAAAACAATGCCCCGAGGTGGATTCCCATTTTGCATAAAATGTTTTGGCAGCTCTGCGGGGTTCGGTGGTGCTATAATGAACACGCTGGTCGGTGCTTGTACTTTTTAAGACTGCAGTTGAATTTCCATTACAAACTTAAAGTCAATTTTAAATGAGCTGCGCACGATGCATTAAGCGTGGATTGGAGTTATGCGAAAATTTGTTGAACTAGATGCTGGTAATGATGCTTCTGAACCCTAAACTACGACATCCTTGTCGTCATTAGAATAATAAGTTGCTGGCAACATTGACATTGAGCCAAAGAACTGCACGATTCAGATTCCCTCAGCAGCCAAAGCTAAATTTTCTTGAAGCTACGTGGGGCTTTGCTGGAGTGAACTGTTGTCCGCTCCGGATAGGTGTATTTGGTGACCAGGACCTTATTTGCTGTATCGTCGCCCACGTGCACCACCAGTCTCTACCAAGTGCGTGCATGCATGTTTGCGTCGTATGAGTTTTGTGACCCGATATAGCATGTGTGCGGCGTAATTCCATCAATAGGTGCTTGAATTAAGTCTCCTTAACCGGTCTACCTCAGTGGTAACTGGTAAGTCAGGTCAGGTCCAGTGTAACTCCTTGTGCGTGGTAAGCTCCGTAGTTCTACACGCTGCGGTAAGTCTCGGCGTGCCGTGGGGCCCACCGTTCTATGACGTCAGGTTGTGGGAGCGGCGCCACCGGCCACCGCGCTGTATGAATGGGCTGCCGTGGCCGGCGTGTGCCATGGCTCCCGTTTGTATTGTGTAGACACAATGTCCGATCCCACGGTTCTCAGGCGTCAGGCTCAATGGTCGGTAATGGCGACCTATTGTCGCCTTATTGCGGCTTCTTTGCATGTTTTTTTTTGCGTTAATGTATGTGTGTAGGAACGCAATGCTCGCGCGCGCTGGTGTGTCGTGTGAAATGTATTGTGTCATGCACTTTGTGCAAGAACGGTTCCAGACAGTAGGCAAACTGCGATCGTCGATCAATGAACGAACGCACATACAAATGCTTTTCCTCAATATTTTGGTTATCAAATGAGACTTACGGTTTTGCTCTGAAAATTCGGGACTGGGACCACCGAGCTCTGGCTGTACGGAAACAGGTAACGTATTTGTACGATCGAACATTCTGTCAGAGAAAAGGAAAACAAACCAAACGCTTAGTTGGTATCTTATACGTACCAATATTTTTCTTATAAAATGTTAGGTAAGCACCCGTACTTTCTTTGAACAGCATTGCTGCTCTCTCTCTCTCCCTCTCTCTCTCTCTCTCTCTCTCTCTCTCTCTCTCTCTCTCTCTCTCTCTCTCTCTCTCTCTCTCTCTCTCTCTCTCCTTAACTGCTGACTTTTCAAGTTTGAATGAGCCACAGCCCATAGCGGACTCGGATCGACAAACATGCCTCTCGGGGCCATTATTCTTTGCTGATCTATGGTGGCAGCATTCAGAGTCGGCAGACGTTAATTGGATCGTTAATAATTGTAAACACTAGCTCATCAACGACGGGCTATCGCTTTCATTTTAATTGGGGACCAATATGTTGCATAAATTGCATATCATTTATCGTTACGTATGGATCTAGTCACGCGCCATAGATAAGGCACGGACTAGAAATCTAAAACAGAGTATAAACTGCCATTCCTCTGCAAATGTCGTCCTACATTGTGCTTGCACAATGCACCTTGAAGCTCTTGCGACATGTAGCACGCTCGTATTCAGTTACGTGTTATCTTGCCGATGGTCTACAGTGTCCTGGAACCAGGGTTGTGCTTGACTCATGAGTCGAGTCAGAAATTTGACTCAACTCTGACTCAAATGAGTCAGATTTGAGTCGAGTCGGATACAATGTTGAGCTGTTGAGTTGAGTCAGAGTTGATTCGGACAAAAATATTAAGGCGTTGAGTTGAGTCAGAGTTGAGTCAGTAAAATAACTTTTGACATTGGGTTGAGTCAAACATTTAGGAACATGAGTCAGCTGACTCAACTTTCCAGAAACTATATATATAAGCTTTTAATCCCCCCTCGCTTAACAACTTAGCCATGGCTCTGCTGCCGGATTTTTTTTTCACCCCCCCCCCCGCTCAACAACTTTTTTATCTGAGTCAATTTTGAGTCAAGTAACTTGACTCAGAAAAAAATTTGAGTCAAGTTTGAGTCGACTCATATTTTTATCGAGCCACTTGAGTCATTAGTCGAGTCAAGGGAAAAAATCAGCTCCTTGTTTGAGTCAGGGTTGAGTCAGGGCTTTCTGAAGTTGAATGATGAGTCGAGTCGGCAAATTTTTTTGAGTCGAGCACAACCCTGCCTGGAACAGTAGTTTGGGGATAAAACCGGCACATACCAAGGCTTAAAACCGTACTGAGAAGTGTCAAGTGTCGAGAACACACACAACATAACACACTCAAGAGAAGACACTCGCAAACATAAATAGCGACACGAAGAGCTAATGAAGCCTAATTTGGCACCACCCGGTCACCCTCCACTCAATGTCTCCTCATCTAAACCCGAAGATCAGCCGTTACCTCTTGCGCCGCCGTCGGCACCGTTTTCGGAGTCGGCGAGAGGCGGCCGGCCGGCGCGGCGCCCGTGGCTATTGATTTCGGCAGGGCCCGCGCCGGACGTGTTATCAGATGCTGACGCCGCCACGCGCCGGGCCCCAGCAGACGGCGCGATGTCGCCCAGATTGGTGTGCGTCACGTGGCCTGCTCAGCGGTAGACGTGCCGTCTGATGGAGTGGTCACGTGATCTGATGGGAGAGTCACGTGGTGGGGAAGGGTAGCACAGAGCGGTCTCGTGATCTGATTCAGCCACTTAGCTCGCTCTCTCTGGGACGGGATCTTCCGCGGGTCTCTGGCTCCGATTGGCAACAGGCTTTCCAAGAGACCAGCCTTAGCCGACTAGTCACACCGATTGGTGACAGGCTTTCCTAGAGACCAGCTTTAGCCGACCAGCCATACCGCGAACCGCGTGGTCAGGAGTGGACCCAAGGGGTCTAGAGGACCAAGCCCAAAGGACAGATTGCACCAACGTTAGATCGGCCCAGGGTTCCACGGAAGCGGTCTTCAGGCCTCTGGACGTCGTTGCGTTCCAGCCGTGCGTCAAACTTTCAGCCAATTTGTCCACCTGATGCGTCCTGAATAGTTGAAAATTCTTTGAACAGACACCCTGCACTAGCTGGTAAAACATTGACGCAAAATTTAAGGCACGTTTCGCGCAGGGAAATATCGTAATGCGTTTGCAGTCCAAGCAACCAGATTACCTCGCTGATGGCAAGCCACCCATTTGACGTTTTACGAAGGCCAGACACACACGTGTGGCAAAACGCCCCATAGTCAAGGCACTGTCGACTGCCGAACCCTGGCTCGTAGAAAGCATGTGCCTGTTTTATGTAATTGCAAGTGCAGCGTAACAACTACCTACGGCTGGGCAGATGAAATGATTTTGCTACAGATCAATTTTGATTGAGTATACATATACCTCTGGGTCAAGCCATGGTTTTGACCACCGATCGCTTACAATTTCACTGTCATGATAAGCACAGGAGATAATATTATCAGCATGAAGTGACAATGACGCACAGTAAGGAGAACTTCTTTTAGCTACGATCCACATTGGCAACCAACTTTTCACCCAGGTTTAAGAAAAAAAAACAATGTCCCATCGCCTGCCACCGCCGACCCGTTTCGTTAGTTTTTCGTCCTACACATCTGTTGACACACTGCAGAGTGTGTCTCCATTCGGGAGCAGTCTGCGTGGACAGCAGGCGACCTGCAGGGAATGACCGATGGCCCTGTCAGCCGGTCCCCGCGGGTCCTCGGCGCTCCTATTGATCACGTAACGCTTGGTTCGGAAAGAAAACAGCTCGGGACGGGGTGGAGAGACGCTCTAACCAGACGGACTTTTGCACGCAGCGGTGGGACCGTTATTATCGTTCGTCATACAATGTGGTTTGATTGCCGGGACGACACGCCTTTGACAACGAGGACTTGTTGATGGAAAAAGTGACTAAAGACGTGATTTAGTTTCATTCTGGGCTCGAACTGAAGTTCATCACGACATAGAGTGAGATGAATGCGAATGCACTTCCTCACGACGAAAAAACATGCTGCAGATGACTACCTTACCAAGTTCAGAGGAAACGTTGCTCCCGGAGTTCTCTATTTTTGGTAGCCATTTGGCTGATAACTAAGCCTAAATGTGATTAATTACACTTGCAACATGTCTTTTACTATCCAAACTCTACTTCTCCATCATTATTTTCCTGACTGAACTCAAAATTCCAGGTTCAGGGCATGCTATTATCACCACCGCATTAGTTTTATGTATTTTTTTTCGATTGTCATAGTCTCATTAGGCTCCTGGCATGTCATGAGACCATTATCATCCACATATGGCAGAAAATGTTCTGCAAGTACAGACCTGCTCTCCCAATATCCAGATCTCCCCGATATCGATGCCGGAAATGCGCTTTCCCTGTCTTGTTCCTTTGTTTGTGAGATTGCCCCTCTAGGATGATTCTTGCGATATTTTTACGGAACCATGACCAGTGACCGCCATTACTGCCGTCATTGTCTGTATGCCATGACTGACTGCGTATACGTGAATTAAAAGTAAAATGAATAGTTACTTCTTTATCATGTCTTTGTATAGCGATTTCATGGATTGCCTTGGACGGTAGATGCTTCTCAGGCTTCTGTCAGTTATCGTTTTGTCGTCTCGACGCATTTTATCTCCATTACCCTCCAATGACAAAGGCCACAGTCGAACCAATGATGCAACGACAAGGAAAGCAGCATGAACGATATGTTAAATAAACCTGGCATTACCGCACCATGGACGTCTTCAATGACAGTTAATATGCATTTTTGATTCGTTTTATTGACCATGCTGCCAAGTATGAGCACTGAACAGCACGGTTCTCTCCGATGAATACGGCTAATGAGATTCTTCATTTATTCATTCATTCATTCATTCATTCATTCATTCATTCATTCATTCATTCATTCATTCATTCATTCATTCATTCATTCATTCGTGTGGGGTGTGTAATTCTTTGTCCATGCAGTCAGAACAGAATGGCTTATGGGATGCATCTTTTCCAGCTCTCTTGGACTGCGCCTGTTCACATTATGGATACAGTCTCATTTCTTTCAATAATTATCCTGAAACGCTCAGTCGCTGGTAGTCGTCGGTGCTGAGCTCAAAATAGGTACTAGTGCGAATAAGTACGTCTAAATGTGTTCAACTTCAAGCTACTTGCGGCAACATGGGCATTAGAAATATCGCACGATATAGTTAGATTGAGCAGACGTGGGCGTAGGTATGCGATTAAAATGAAATCTGTTTTAGAATCTATTGAACTGAAATTGGAATGAAAGTTGTCTCGGTATGTCAACGACTCACTGGAAATTGGAGCTGATTTTATCACTATTAGACACGAATACATCCTGAATAGTGTACACACTACACAGTAATCACATGCACACAGCATACACTACACATTACACAGTACATTGCACAATGCACAGGTGTCACACCACTCTGTGGTGCCCAAGAGCCAAAGATATATGTCTCAATTTAAATCGGTTGAATTATTAACAGTACCTATTCTGTTCCTTTTACCTTCTTCAGTCGAATCAAAGAAGGTAGAAAAACCATAAATGTTGCAATAGAAGTCCATATTTTAATGCATGTATTATTTCGTTCATATTTTACGACTCCCATCAGTGTGTATCAAACTGTAATCTGTCCGTCCATTACCATTCACCAGTCATTCAATATGTGTTTGTTTCCTGCTGCACTCGCAGGGCAGTCTGCTCGTCGACAGATTGAGGCCTGTCCATCCATGGCCATTCATTCGCCAATCGTTTGTGTTTGTTGCAGCTCCATTTGCCGGGCAGTCTATCGACACCATTCACCAGCCATTTATTTGTGTTGCAGGTGCACTCGCCGTGCAGTCTGTTCGTCACCATTCACCAGTCATTTATTTGTGTTTGTTCCAGCTGCACTCTCCGGGCAGTCTGTTCGTTACCATTCACCAGTCATTTATTTGTGTTCCAGCTGCACTCGCCGGGCAGTCTGTTCGTCACCATTCACCAGTCATTTATTTGTGTTGCAGCTGCACTCGCCGGGCAGTCTGTTCGTCACCATTCACCAGTCATTCATTATGTTTGTTCCAGCTGCACTCTCCGGGCAGTCTGTTCGTCGACGACCGTCACCAGGTGCTGGTGCAGCTCGAGTGGCTGGAGACGGTGCTGCTCTTCCAGTCGACCTACCACAAGTACGACGACATTAGCAGGGTACACAACTTCCAGATGAGGTGAGCGATAAAATTGCCGGCTCAAGGCCTTCACACGCCCAGCTCGCGTCGATAGAGTAGATACAGAACTAGCCACTAACCAAAGGAATTTCTCGAAATGCGCTTGTGATGTCGATCCAGAATGTGTTGCGTAAGCTTTCGCGAATATTTTTCCTCCACCAGCCCCTCTTCTTCATAAACTTGTTTTTGCTAAGTTGCTGCCTTTGATGAGTTATAAATATATTTATAATCGTGATCAGGGCTGCGGAGTCGGAGTCGGAGTCGGAATCGGAGTCGGAGTCGATTTTAGAAACCCGAGCCGGAGTCGGAGTCGGAGTCACCGAAAATCTGTCGACTCCGCAGCCCTGCTAGGTCTGCGGAGTCGGAGTCGGGAGATGGAGTCGGTCGGAGTCGACAATTCTGCCCGGAGTCGGAGTCGGAGTTGGAGCTGGTTTTTGAAAGCCGGAGTCGGAGTCGGAGTCGCCGAAAATCCATCGACTCCGCAGCCCTGGTCGTGATATATTCTAGTTTGACAAATGTCTGGAGTTTTAATAATTCGTAATACAAGTAGGTAGGCATGTGGGCGAAGTTATTTAACACGCGCAGTGGAAGGGGGGGGGGGGCGGATTTCGCCCACCCCTCCTGTTTTTCGCCAATAACTCGCGCCGCAAACATAATATTAATGTGAAATTTCGGCTACCTGTCTAGAATTGAATTGCGGATCTTCTCGTGCAAGAAATAAGAAAATCGGTTCACAACTTTTCTAGTAATAGCGATGTAAAGTCAAACATCCTGCCGCCGCGGCGGCGCGGCGGCGCGGCGGCCGGCGCTAGCCGTTACGCGCCGCCTGAATTGTAGACTGTGCCGGGGCGGGACGGTTCCGTCTTTACATCGCGCTCCTTACCGCTGATTATATTAGATTCACTTCAAATTCGGTGAGAAGACTGAAAAATGTACAGGCAATCATATGGTCAAAGAACTTTGAAAATCGGCCGGTGACAATTTGAGTTATGAGTGTGTAAACACAAAATTGTGATTGCCGCGTTTCCCGCGTCGGCTGATCCCGCTTCAGCCGGCGAACTCTTACCCTTAGCAGGCTTCTAACTGTCATATTTATTGTTGGATTATCTAGAAATTCACCATACATACTCAAAAATGTTTGTTCTTTCGTATAGTGAAAGAAAAAAGAAAATCGGCCGGTAACTTTTTGAGTTATCGGCGTGTAAACGCAAAAAAGTCGCTAATATGGCAGATTTGACCACATTTGACCTCATTTGACCTTGAAGATATTGACCTAGGGTCATGAAATTCACACACAACAGAGTTCCTCATGGCCCCCACCTACCCTCCGAATTTCGTCTTTCTAGCTCCAGTGGGAGCTGAGATCTTAGGGGGGGCGACATCCGCCCCCCCCTTCCACTGGGCGTAGTACTCGCAACCCTTCCACTGCGCGTGTTAAGTGTGGATTAAAGTTCTTGTGGATAAGTTTGTATGCACAATTGTCGCACCTTTCCACTGACGCTGAGCACCCTTCCCTCCTTCCCGCAGGCGAGAAATCAGCGCCCTGCAGGCGGAAAACTACAGCCTGGAGCGGCAGCTGTTCAGCTACCAGAAGTCGATCGCGTTCGCCAGCTCCCGGGGCACCTACTCGGACGAGTTGGTGTCACCCGACTCACACGCCCACTTCCCCGACACGGCTGAAGGAGCCGGCAGGAACGGCGTCGAGCACGCGCCGCACGGCTATGCCGAGCGCTGCTTTGACGACGGCGATTATAACGCCTGACGAACACTGGCGGCTGGTGACGGGGGTGGTGACGGGGGTGGGAGCGCCGTGCGATGGGACGCAGGACGCAGTGGACCCGGTGAAGGCAGGGTCGAGGGCAGAGCGAGTGAGATCAGAGGCACGGCAGTGGCCGACCGTGGCGCTGTCGGGTATGGTGTCGAGAGCGACCCCTCGCGATGGGCTCCGACGACGGGCGGCGGCGCCACCGGCGGTCGTGAGAGACAGACCTCACCGTACAGGGGTGGGGACGACAGGCAGGCTCTGTCAGTCGAACACGGTGCTATGGTGGACAGACTCAGTCCGAGGGCGGACCGGAGGGCATCGGAGCTGGACAGAGGACCGGGTGCCGACGGCCGACCTCTTCCGGTGGACAGTCGTCTCATGATGGCGGAGGATCCGTCTCTTCTGGTGGAGGGCTCTCCACTACAGGCGGATGGACGCTCTTATCAGCCAGACGGCCGTCTTCTACCGACAGACGGGCGTCTCTTACCAGGAGACGGTCGTCTCCCTCCGGCTGACGGTCGACTTCTGTCAACAAACGATCGTCTTCTACTGGTAGACGGTCGCGCCCAGCCCCTGGCTCGCCGTGGCACCGTGCATGCCCCGTCTGGCCATCGCACTGCCGGTGAAACATCTCCACACGGCCAGAGACTAGCCCGGGGCTCCTCTGCGGAGGTGACACCTCGCCTCAGGGCCGACCTGAGGGGCGTGTCACTTGAGGGGCGCAGTAGAGACGCCTGGTGGCGAGAGCCGTCACTACATCGGCTGCCGTAAGGCGAGGCGGTTATACCGGGGAGACTGTTGAGGGACTTGTTTCGTGCCCGTGCGGTGGAGCCATGAGATGCTGCCAGCGTAGGCATACTCGTGCGTGTTTTGGTGACCACCAGGAGGTAAATAAACTCCAACAAGCTCTCTGGACTCACACGTTTTCACATCAATCTATATGGTATTGAACTGGAACGTGCATCGAATACAGTTCAAGTGTGTGAGGATGTATCTGATGATCGTTTCGACGTGTCTAGAGATATCTTTCTTACTGAATGTAGAGTTGCAGTTTGACCAAGTGTTACGGATTTCCTGGTCGATTCCGCTTGCTGACGTGACAGAGTGCGTTTTGCTGTCTGCTAGTGAAGTGTAAATCACTGCTTGAATGAAACTATTGGGAGATGTTTGGCTTATGGATGATGACTGATGAGTGACTACGTTATGCCGATCTCGTGCGATTGATGGATATCAGTGTTGACAACGAAAGAATCTGTAAAAGGCTGGGTCTGGGTGTGACGAAATTTGGGCGCTTTATCTGTGTTCGATCTCATATAAATACGAAACTGTGAAACGTGTTAAATCTATTGTAGCCTATAATCCCATTGTGATCGTACATTCCGAATCGTCTCACCACTCAATGCTTGAGGTCTATGACAGCACTGGGCATTTTTGACTTAACGTGAACCTCGCATCGTAAATAAAGCGCATGCGGATGATATGCTGACTCGCTGTTTATAAATGAGGAGAGAATTTCTATATCCATTTCATTTTGAAGATTACTGGTTCACTGAACTTTTTTGTTGCGGTGAAGAAGTTATGTTCGCACGGCAAGTGAGCCTGTTTTTCGTTAGATATTTTAACTGTCTTGCGAAATATATATGCAAAAGCACGGACTAACAAAACATGAAGTACACAAAGCTACGAAAATACAACTACGGCAAAATCATAATTCATTATAGCCAATCGTCAATCGACAAGACGACTGACCGCATGGCCATTTTTAAAGGAATTTGACGTCCGAACTGGAAATTGAGTTGTCATTTGTCTCGCCAAACACATCAAGCACTGGATGTATGTACACAGTCTTCTTGAAACAAACCTTGGGTTGGCTTACCAGTTTTTGGGATTTCGCGGCTGAAATGCTGAGCTGCCTCCACAATAACTCGAACAAGTCGAGGAAACGTGCCATCTTGTACCTTGTGACGTTAAACGAAAGAAAAGGTACACAATAATTACAAAAGGTACATAACAAAGGTACATACATTACAATTATATGGAAGGACCGACCAAGACCCTTTAAGGCGAACTATGGTCACCGCTTAATTGGCTATTTTACAACGCGATATTATAATTTTGTTAAAGCTCATCTTTCCGCTATCTAGTAATCTAAAATTGAAAGCTATAGGGTATTACGCTCCTGCGTGAATGAGGTTAAGACAAGGCCCTTGCAAACGGAGCGTATTTTGACCATCATACTCGTACTTCGTCAGTATTTCGATAAAAAGGTACTTTCGTTTTTCCTGGAAGGTTGATAAAAACCGAGGGACCATCATGTCGTGAATAAGAGCTGGGACGCCTCACCTACCATTAGACGGCACGAGCCTTAGACGTATCTAGTCTTAAATTCCTTACAAACTGCGTCGTGGCCACAGCTAACTGACCAAATGAGGCGAGCCACAAACCATCATCATCGTTGCCTATCAGATGGTCTTCAGGAGTCTAGTTTGATTTTTTTTAATGCCAAGCCGACCCAAGGAAATAGAAAGGGAAAATCTTCAGAAGCGTGCCCGTCAAATCGATGCCCGATTCTACGAAACTTTTCTTTGCGTCTCACTGTTCATTCATGGATCTCAGGCCAGCTAAAGGCAAACAATTAATAGTGCTGCTATTTATCCCCCTAGCAGACCTCTCGGTCACTCCTGCTGTGTGATTAGTGATTGCTAACCGATCACGAAGGCGTGCGACTCTGCAGCGACGGCAGATGGCGCGTCGTTATGGTAACTGCGCCGGCGCCGACTCGGCTGGATCAATGCGCTGGGATCCTCGTGGTGCCGTGGCTCCTCCCGTACCAGGCACTCTGGGTTACACTCCTGACGGGCACCGCTGCCGCTGCTGCTGCTGTCGCTGCTGCTGCTGCTGCTGCTGCCGTCCTGTGCTGGGGAACGCAACTTCACATCTGCCGGTCCGTCTGTCCACCATTGAGGCCCCGAGCTGACCGTGAAGCATTTGGAGGCTGTTCGTTAACTTAGTCTGCCAAACGTAAGAAGTAACAGTAGTTAAGTGCCGTACAGTATAGCAGTATACAGGTGCGTTAGCCTTTACAGATAGCATATCTGTGTTAAACAATTAAAGGTTTGAGAGTTGAGTTCTCAGTCTCTGGCGTATATAGGGAGTCACGCATTCAGCTAGGTACGGCCCTCCAGGTATTTAGCGGTTGGTTGCCAACATCATAATAAGCGAGCTGCATTGATGAATACGTCTAATGGCTATTGAAAACCATTGCCGAAGTGTGTGCACGAACCCTCTTCTCATTTCTATTGAGTCATTTTACAGGAGTGTCTCTGTCATTCAAAGTTATTACACCAAAAGCACATAGGCTAACCAACCACTCTTTTGCTGGAGGGTCGTACGTGCATCAATAACTGCTGCGCTCTAAATCAGTCTAAATTCGGTTTCTCTCGGCTTGCCATGCAAGAGGGGTGTGCTTTTGACTGGTTTCTGACTACATATAGCTCAGCCGGAGGGAGGAAAACCTGCGTTTTTAAACATTTTTCATATAGGGAGTACCCGACCTCTAAGGCACGTTCGATACAGATGTCCAATGAAATAAAATCAACGTTAAAAAACAACTAAAAATCAAAGATGAAGAGAAGGGATCGGAACAGGTAGTGGAAAAGGTGGGGCTAGGTAGAGGCAGGTGCTAATTGGATTTTTTCTTAAAGGGACTTAATCAGTCGAGACGCCTCAAGCGTTCCATACAATTTTGTACCTATATCGTCAGTTTACGTATAGTAAAGAACGCCGATCATTAATATGATC
This sequence comes from Amphibalanus amphitrite, assembly GCF_019059575.1. Lineage (NCBI taxonomy): Eukaryota > Metazoa > Arthropoda > Thecostraca > Balanomorpha > Balanidae > Amphibalanus > Amphibalanus amphitrite. The sequence continues at coordinate 1,776,423 of NW_024881520.1, forward strand.
ATATATTTACAGCAGTTTGTGCTCTAACGTTCAAGAGAACAGACGGTGTCCCGAAGGTAAGCAGCTCATTTACGTAAATGTTCTTAGGTGAAGAGGCCGAAGTCCGAAGACAAGTAATCTTGTGTCGCCGTTTCTGTCTATGGTTACAAATACCTATCGCATACCTGATCTGTCTGTCCCTTTTCCCTTTTCATTTCAATCTCTCATCATCTCATGTCTTGAGATTCAAATCCAATGTTTCGACAATAATCAAATCACCTTGTTCCAGATATGAAGTGACTCTGGAACCTCCAGTTCCGGTGTATGCATGTACGCTGACGGCTTATATAATGACCACGGGGCACGGGGCACGAAATCACCGCCCAGCCCGCTACACATACGGCCATCGATTCCTCTCATACCGTTTGGGTTGATTAGCTGTCATGAGCTCAGTCAGAGTCGATCTACTGTTATGGCTTTGGACGGACTAATAATGTGCCTCCGGGGACAGATAGGGGCACGCTATCGACATAACCATACTCACCGGCAGAGAAGCATGCGTCGTAACTGCACGTAATTGCTTCATTACACATACACCGAGCGAATTAACCAAACCAATCACTTTACCCATTTGACCCATACGAGCGAAACTAGAAACTATAATCAGTTTCATTTGCGTACGTAAATGCTTGCTTACCCAGGCATGTTCGTTACATGCATCGCTTACCAGCATTGTTTCATCTCGTTTCAGCTGGTGCCACTGAACAAACGACTAACTGAAAATGAATGAAGACAATTAAACTCAAGCCAGGAGTCAGATGCGCAAGATGGATAATCGTAAGAAAAGTATGCATTAACTTATATCCAGTCACACTTCATTATTGCGCGTTTTTTTCTTTACGATGTTATATTTCTTATCAATGCGGTTTAAGTGTCGCCTGAAATGTGAATGATAGCACACGACCAGCTCAGTGATATGCTTTTTTTTTAGACGGAAAGTTGATTATTTTGAATTAGTTTGTTTTGAATTATTAGTTTCTCTCCTCAGTAGGTACAGCCCACCGCTAAAGTAATGTAGGGTTTTACCAATCTCAACGGTTGGCTTTGACTGGCGATTGTTTAATGCGGAGTGATCGAAAAGAAGATGTCAATAGCTAAAGTTGCAGCTGCAAGGGTAACGATACATATAAGCTACATTCAAAGTTTCATTGTAGTCTGGTTAATCGTTCCTAAGCTTCAGAAGCAGAACATACCCATGACTGAAACCGCACATTACTTCTGCTGTGGACTGTACCTATTTGAATAGAGGAGACCCAACTGTGCTTTCCTTTGGACGGTCGTCTAATTAAAGCGCACCATTGTAGACATCTGTCTGGTCCAAAAGCTGAATTATAACACCTAAATGCAACATCAGATATAGCACTTGAAAGCCAAGACTCGATTTGAGGGGCTTCATTCTTAGAAGACCATTGCTTTAGAATCCGTTTGACTCCACCCTATCGAATGTCGCCTGGCGCACCTGGCTCCCTAGCCCGGGAGACGGCCGACGCTGACCCTCTGTGCGGTCGCTGGCAGGATGCCGGCTCACGGCCTGTTGTTCAGTACTGGTGCGGCGCTATACGGTGATGGTGGTGCTGGTGCCGCTGCTGGTGCTGCTCTACTGGGTCCACTCTGTCGAGCACTCCTGGAGTCTGCGGCTGCTGGCCACACTGCCGTCCCATCTGAGCCGAGCTGCGCCCGTCCAGTCCCGTGACAACCTTAACAAAGGTAACGTAGCTCCCGCGTGGTAAGAAGCAGCCGTCCTCTCCGCATCAAATCACATTACAATTACAGTAATTGCTTGATGTTTACATTCATTGAGTTCTACTACATGCAATAGGATATAAAAGGGCCGTTTCTTCATCTACGTTTCTACATTTTACCGATATCTTGTAAGCACTTCAGATCCTTTTGTACTGAGTGACATTCTGCGGGCTTCTGTCGATAAGTACGGCTTCTGCCGACTGTTCCGAGAGCTCTAGCCGGTCGACCTCTGACAGCCTCTTGACCTTGCCCAACTCCTGCAGAGGACATCGGCCAGTTCCTGGTAGACACGCCCTCCTGTCGAATACCCAACGCCGACGCCTTCGACGCCGCGCTTCGTCCGTTCATAAACCCGCCAGAGCCGCTGGATTGTCGGAACGGGCCTCCGCCGCTCACCTACAGTGACCTGGACTCTGTGCACCTGATTACAGAGAGGCTGCACCTGTATGGGGACAGGTCGGTAAAACCAGAGAGCCTCATGTGAGCTACTTGATGTGATAAAGTGCCAGGGGTTAAAGTTTGATTAAAGTGTGATCACTTGACATGACTTGATGAGATAAACATAGTTAGCTGGCCTGGGGCTATGTCTTCATACATTCGGCTAGGAAAGTCTGAAATGTATAACTGAATGCCAATGCTGATAATGCAAACTTGCATACACATATGCATAGACTGTAATGTAGGCATGCAACATGTGGTCAACGCTTTCCCGATCTTTTGCAGCCCGCCTGAAGTTATCATCAGCTGCTGTACTCACGATATCAGCTGGTTCAACAGCTCCGTAGGTGTCCCGCCTGATCTGATGTCATCCGGAGAACAGAACATTTAGTAAGTGTTACGGATAGCTACTATGCATTTCAGACCCCATGAGACCCTGTTTTTCGGCGATAATTTATTTAATATTTATCCAATTGGCTTCAAATTTTAGCAAAGCACATTTCAGCTCAAGCGCCAATTTTCGCTAATATGGTCTCTTAACAAAATATCAATTGTTAGGGTACTTGTCGTTGCCTCGTAATGTTAAAATCAGCTCCGTAAATCCGTCAGTGGAGTAGAGGCTATCCGAACGCAGGCGTGACGTCACAGGCACGTGACCATTAAGCTCCGCCCTCCCGGCGGACGAAGCGGTGACCTTGGCCGGTCAGTCGGATGCGTGAAGCCGACGGGACAGTAGCCGCCGCACCCAAGGCCGCATGCCGGACCGGGGCGGGTTGCCGTTGCAGTACTAACGATACAGCAGCAGAAACTAGCGCTCGTAATTAGCGCACTAGCCTTCGTTATTGCATTTATCGCAAATTAGCCTACACCATGTCAATCAAATGAATAAAGATATACGTAAGTTACAAGTTCAGTAAGCTCAGGACTAGTGGCCGCATTTTTGCTTTATTGAACGTCATTAAAAGCCGTTGATGTCAATTGACTGTAAACTGATGCAAGACGTCGGTCAGCTGTCAAATTTGCAAGACATGATTAACAGTTACACCGTAGCATTTAAGAAATGTGGTTGCAATATGAAATATATTATGCTTATGCGTACGCTTGAGATGGATTCATGTGATTGCGGTGCAACATGAACACCTTCAGAACTAAACCATTTTATAATTGGCTAGATTGAGGTCACCGGACTGACTTGACCCCAGGCTTTCGTGTTGAACTGCAAATAATTAAAATACCTGTAAGTAGCCTACTGCCTCATTATTGGAGGGCTTGAAAAGTTACTTAAGTTTCACAAAAAGACGCGATTTCTTTACTATAGCCTATGCGCTTGTTTCCCTTATTCTGATGTCACATTTCTCCGGCACAATAAATCGCACATCGCATTTCTGCTCCCTTCTCAACGCTTCCCAAATTACAAACAAAGCTCGTGGAGCGATGTCTTAGGCAATCGGAAGTGCTCGTGACTCATCATCCTTCTCTGTTGTTTTCTGCATAGGTATAACAGCTTCTTCAGAAACAGCGAATGACGCAGCCAACCATATCGATATTTTCGAGTAGTGCAGAGGCTTCGCATGTCATAGGTGACAGAACAGTGGCACGACCTGACCATGAGATAAGCGCCAGAATGTGCATTCATTCAGATATTCAGATAGTGCATGACTCAGCTCTCTATTTAAGGTTGGTTCTGGGGAGGTTGATATCCTCATTATGTTTATCCTTCATATTCTGAGCTGGATCGGTGTTGATATACCAAAAAGAGAGAAGCGGTTACCAACTCCCCCAAATGAAGAGCAATCTTTCTCTCAGACACTTCCTGTCGATTCCATGAATGTTTCCAGCGCGCGGCCCCCGTACGACCTCCCCGCGGTGCTGCCGCCGACTGAGCCGGCATAGACCCAGCGCGGTCACGGCCAGTGGGCGGAGTTTAGTTGGGCCCGGCGCAACGTGATTGGCCAGCGCTCCCATCCAATCCGCTGCGGTAGCGAACGAGCCTCTATCCGGGTGCAAAATCTGATTAGCATTACGAGCCTATGACAAGTGCTCTAAATATTGATATTTTGTTAAGAGACCATATTGATGAAAATTGGCGCTTGAGCTGAAATGTCTAATGTCAAAATTTCAAGCAGACAAAAACTGCTTTAGACAAATTAGACAAAAATTAGACAAAATTACAAATTACAAATTAGACAAAAACTGAAGAAATTATCGCCGAAAAACAGGGTCTCATGGGGTCTGAAATACATAGTAGTTATGCTCGTTATGCTCGCATGCCATGCAAATTGCACAGTAATGCACCGGAACATTGACAAGAAGTGGCGTAATTTTCAGCCAAGTCCACTACCCCGCTAGCCCTCGGTGCCAGCCTTGTGCCAGCTTTGTTTTGGACAGACGTTGTTTCTGACTGCGACCCGTTTTAGATGTAACCTCTTCGTCTTCATTCACCTGTGGTCGATTGCTGTCTTTGTTACTCTCCCTGCGTTCCGTTTGCAGTCTCTTGGCCGAGTGTCGTGTTAAACTGGCCCCGTTTCCGTTCGGATTCTCTCTGACAAGTGTCACCCCCATTCCTCTTGCATTCTCATTGTCCAGTACCGTTGTAAGCTGACTCCGATTTTCGCTTGCATTCCCTCGACCAAGTACCTTCCTGAACTGACTCTAACATTCTTTTGCAGCCTTTCGGCCCAGTGCCGTCCTCTCACGGACCGATATACGCCAGAGACTTCAGGCGGCGTCGAAGTGCTCTGCTCGAAGAACGGCACCTTGATCTACCGCAACTACCACCAGTTTGTGCCGCTGCTGCCAGACCTGGAGGCCGTCAGCCTTCAGCGGCCGGCTCATGCCGTGATGCCAAGTGTGCTCATCTTCATGTTCGACTCTCTATCACGCCTGCAGTTTCACCGCTGGTTCCCACGTTCCCGACGGTTACTGTATGATGAAATGGACGCATTTGAGCTGGGAGGACTGAACAAGCACGGCGACAACACGTGGCCCAACATGCTGCAGATGCTGACCGGCATGGGTCAGGCAGAGCTGGAGGCATTGTGTGCACCCAACCCCCGCAATGACCCACTCGATAACTGTCCGTTTATATGGCGTGAGTTTAAGCGCGCTGGGTACCGCACGGCGATGGCTGAGGACTGCCCAGATATAGGAATGTTTGACTACATGAAGGCAGGATTCATACACCAGCCCACCGATTACTACAACCGTCCTGCAGCTCTGATGGCCTTTAGATACATAGCACACAACGTTGTACTGAATACGCACCTGTGTGATGGCACCAGGCCAAGCTACGAGTCTACGTTCACGTTTGCCGAGCACCTGGCGACACGTCTGGCTGACCGTCCTTACTGGGGCTACGTGGTGCAGAACGCCTTCTCTCACGACTACTTCAACATGCCCTACCACTTGGACGAGCCCTTCTACCGGCTGCTGAAGCTGCTGCTGTCCACCGGTGCGCTGGAAAACACGGTGCTAGTGACGATGGGGGACCACGGGCTGCGCTGGGGCGCGGAGCGGGAAACGTTCGTCGGGGGCCTGGAAGAGCGGCTGCCTCTAGTTAGCCTCTACTTCCCTCCGTGGCTGCGGCGACGCTACCCGGTGGCGTTCGCCAACCTGCGTACCAACCAGAGACGGCTGACCACGTTCAGAGACCTGCACCGGACGATGCTGGACCTCCTCACGCCGGAAGTCTCACTGGGCGGCGTCGGCACGGAACCGGCACCCGCCAACGAGTCCGCGGTCAGCCTGTTTCGGCCCATCTCTGTGGACCGGCACTGCGATCATGTGTTTGTGCCACAGCACTACTGCACCTGCCTGGAGTCGCAGCAGATCTCGGCCAAGGACGAAGCCGCGCTTCACGCCGCTCACACTGTGGTAAGGACTGTGAACGCTGAGCTGCGTGAGGCAGCGCAATGCGCGCAGCTTGAGCTGGCGCAAGTGCTAAGTGCGCGCATCTCGTGGCCACCCAACGCTGACTTGGCTAATGGCGTCAACGCGCTTGAACAGCTGGTCACCGTACAGATCGAGACGCGGCCGGGCGACGCACGCTTCGAGGCTACAGTGCTTGGGAATCGCTCTGAGTTGGTGCTGGGTGGAGCTGTTTCGCGGCTGAACAGCTACGGACAACTGAGGCGCTGTGTGGCTGACCATCGCCTGGAAAAGTTTTGTTATTGCCGTGATGACACGACTGCCGCGAGCGCGACGGCCGCGGCTGGTGGCACCCGGCCTTCAGCCACCGGAACGCCATAACGCGATGGTTGAACAACCACAGCCAGAAGTGCCGCAGAGGAACGCTGTGCCATGTTAAGTAAAAGTGTGTTTGTGCAGTGACTTCCAGTAGGCCTTCCAGCGTGAGAGACCAACTACCTTACCCGAGGTTTGAGATGCTTGACCTGGGATCCCTCCAGTCTGGAATATGGTTGACCTGAAAAAAAAAATGGAGGGAGTCTGTCTGAGAGACAGCTGACTGAGATCCTTCCAGTGTGAGAGTTGATTGAGCTGAGACTCTCTCAGGCTGATAGTCAGCTGGGTTGAGGTACTCCGAACTTCCAGCCATGGCTCTGAAGGACAGACAGCCTTAGGTGCTTCCAGTCCTAGAGTCGACGGACTTGAGGCTGTTCCAGTCTGACGAATAGCTGACTTGAAGTCCTCCAGTCTATGAGACATATCTGCGAGGCGGTCTCTCTGATGAGCTCTTCAGTACGAGAGCTGCCTCGATGAATGCGGGTTCTGTGTGATCCAGTGGTCATGTAATAAGTGTGTTTTGACTGGACGTGGTACATGTGATAATATGGCTGTTTAGAGACGATGCTTACTGTCACATATCATTGTGTTCAGCATAGGCTGCTCGTTGTTTTACAACGCTTGGCAAAAGGAAGTCGGTGTGTGATATGAATGAGAAGATAAATGTGAATCCATGCCATATGAGTTTCAGCATGACTTATGATAAGTCACCTTTTGCACGTTTTGCACGTCTTCCCTGATGCAAAGACACTGTTGGCAAGGATTAATGAGTCTAAGGCACTTGCGCAAATGTCTACAGGTTTTCGGAGTTTATCGCACGGCATATAATACAATAAATATGAGACTGTTAACCCTCGCACGACCAGGCCATTTCTCATAACACGAACGACCAGGGGGGGGGGGTTGTTACGACCCCCCCCTTGGCGTTTCGAAACGGAAGGTCGTAGAGCTTAGCGGAAAAAACCAACGGATTGCTCTCAACGAGATCTCGCGATTGGTGGTATATTTTTTGGTCCTAGGTCAACATTTGACCTACTTTTGACCGGTCAAAGGTCAAATTTTCGGAAAAATAGACTTTTTTCAACTTTCAGCGACGATTGCGGCAAAACGGTGGGAAATATCGACTTGAAACCTTCACTATCGTGTTCCTTGATCAATTCTCTATCGTTTGGTATGTATTTCGTTTCCCTAGCTCTAAAAATGGCGCGTTGGGAGCGCCGGAAGTCGGCAAGGTCACAGTCGGCGGCAGAAATTCGAAAAATCAAAATTTAAATTTTTGAAATCTGATTGTATTTTTGGATTTGGGAGGTCCATTTGCTCCCTATAGAAGCTAATATTGCTGCATATTCCCATTGAGGTGACAAGAATTAGCAAAATAGTGGTTCGGGCGCTTTTCAAAAATAGTACCGGACGCTGTTCCTCTTGTGACGTCATAGCTCCGTGACCTGACCTGACCCGGTCAAATTTCTTATACCATATGATAGCCAATACTTGCCCCAACATGCATGGGAAGTTTCATCACGATCCATCAACCGATGTCCGTACCACCGGCAGGAAACCTCGGGCGTTGGCACTCAGTTTGTGAAAATCCGGCCGGAGGCTGTACCTCTTATGACGTCATAACTCCGTGACCTGACATGACCCGATCAATTTTTTTCGGCAAAAGATGCGCAAAGGTTGCCCCAGAGGGTATGGAAAATTTCAGCCCGCTACGACAAGCCGTTTAGCGTGCACTTCGAAAAAACCTCAGTGGGGGGGGGGGGTTGATACAACCCCCCCCCCCCTAGGCGTTCTAGGGTTAAGAGTACACGCATAATACACATGTCCGGAAGACTGTGATGTTTGAATTTTTATTACAAACTCAGCGCCGAATGCAATGTGAATGCAATGTGAATGCAATGTGCAATGTGATATGCAATGTGACCCTCGCCTCGTTGGGGGTCCGGATTTCCACGCCCGGCGGGGGGAGAAGGGTTCAACACCCCCCTTCTAACTGGGCTCTTGGGCCACGTAGCAATACTGGGTAGGCGGTCTTCGAAAGAGCGTCAATAACAATGCCGAAATTATTTTGGTCACTTTTGGTTAGGTCAAAAGTCAGGTTATCATGAGCCGTCACTGAAGGCCTATTTTCGCCGATTTACAGCTCGAATGACAACAATTTTCAACAAGCCGGTGCATAACTCAGAAACTCATAGAGCTACAGCGCCTCGGAAGAGCGCATTTGATAGCCTTACTGACCTCTTTCTGAGTCTTTCTGAATATTTCTCCCAGATTTGACCGAGCGTCAAAGGTTTTTCCTGCAGGGGGCAAACACTGCCAAAATAGTCGTTGTAACTGAAACAGTTTTTCTGCAATAACTTTTGACTCAAACCTTGCACGAGTTTACCTTTGATGGCATCGTGTTCCTCTCGTTAAGACGCATCGAATGAACTATAATTTGACCTTGATAGTAGACTTCAAAATTTGACCTCAGTTCAAGGTCATGACCTGACCGGAAAGAGTCATGTTGTACCTACATCAGTCGATCCGTATCGTCGAGCTGATCACATCTAATGCGTCTTCATCTCTCTAGCATGCCTCCATCAAAAGTTATTCGCTATATGTAAACTGTTGGATACCTTAGTGATCTAAGGTGGCCTTAGGGGCATAAGCAGAGGGCACCGGTGTTATTTTCCAGTTTAGTGCGTCATAGTTACTTGTAATTCAATGTTTTGGGTGTTTAGAATTGCGTCATCCAAAGAGGCACCTTTCAATTATCTCCCATGGACTTATATGCAATGGGGAGGTCGCAAAATTGACCTGACCTTTGGTCACCGATACACAAATCCCGAGGTATACATTTTGTACATGTTGTTGCATTTATCAATCGCGGAAATTCTTAAAGCGATCAGTTTATATACTTGGCGTAGCTATGCCAGACATTGAAACTTTTTAGAAGGTGATGTCATTTGAAGTGACCTCTGAAATTTGAAGTGACGTCTGAAATTTTCACAAATTTTCACACAAAGTTTCACATGCACATTTTCTTTAAATGTATGATAAGTTGTGCCAAAAAAAAAAAAAACGGCGGCGAAATTAATCATTTCAAGAAATAATTAACCCGATTCAGCTATTTTCAAAGTTAAACCTCGCCCGTCCTCTCGGTTTTTCGCTGATAACTCATGTAAAAAGCGGCCGATCGCGACGAAACTTCCGGTATCTACTCTTAGATTATTCAATTCTACAAGTACCCTGAACATTTCATGACCCTGACCCAAATGACCTTTGACATGTCACCTATTTCTCGAGACCATGCTTGGCTGGAATCGCGATTCAGCGTATGTCAGTTCACATTATCGGCGCCTTTCCAGTCTTTTTGTGATTATGAGCGTCTAAACACGTGAAATGATGTTCGTCCCACGCAGTCCGGTGGGTGTCAAGGTCACCTGAAGGTCAGGTCGGGTTATTGACCTTTGATGACCTCGGTTCGCTTTTTAGTTTTACATGTTTCTAAGCTAGTTTTTGTAGCTGATTTCGAATTCAGCAACCATTTGAACATTTACGAAGTAGTTTTGATGCCTTCGTAACATGTTACGAAGCTCTCAGAGGCGGTTGACACCTACCTACTACGAATACCCGGCAGGAGCCCTACTGGTTGACCTGACCTGACCTGACCCGACCTGGCCTAAATGTATGAAGACATCAGCTGTGATCAAAACTAGCATGCTATTCGTGATCAGTAGTACCCCGAAAACCCCCATAGCAGCCACACTTTACGACAATTCTAACAGATCTCGATTTTCCTGACTTTTGGGTCATTGACCTGACCTGGAAGGTCAACCAGTGACCTAGAACATTAAATTGGGACGGGTATCATCGGCTTCCTCTCGTCACGGGCAGCACGCTCGTTTTTTTCCCGCGAAGCACTAGCTCGATCAGGGGCCAAACGGCAAGGGGGGTCCAATCGCAACGGACCCCCCCCCCTTATATGTTCACAATCACGGCTAGCAAAACACCAATAGCCATCAGCAGTCATAAGAGGTCGGTCTAACAACCGGACAATATCACATCTGTAACGTCCGCGGTTTTCATAACACATGTTGGCAAACCGGTGGGTGATCTAATAAATAAATAGAGCTACAGCTCCCCTGCGTAGTAGCGAGGGAAGCGCCGCCGCCGCACGCGCTAGCAAGGCTGAACCCAGGTTCGCTATGACACCTGTTTGCTCTCAGTCCTGTCTGAAAGAGAGGGAATCACAGGCGGCGGGCGACGAGTGAAGAACGGTCCAACAAAAACATTAATTTTCCAAGTTTCGCTTATAGAAGTAAAACACCACTCGGAGCATACAGCACCAATGCAGTGCCACTGCAATAACCCTTCTCACCCACTCCGCCCGAAATAGAATCCTGAGATAAATCCATTAGTGCGCTTAACACGTCAATCTATTTTTCATTGACCCGGGACAGAGCCAAACCTGGGCCAGGCTGACTTCTCTCACTCGTTTGACGTTTGCTGACCAATGTCAGACATGCCAAAATAGGTAAAATGTTCTTATATTGGACCGTTGCGTGGGACAAACCTCAACCTGTAAGAATCTTTATCTGTTTCTGTAAGCTTTCTTGGGACCAACACCATTTCGCACGCTTGCACGTTTCTAATCACAAGTCTGGAAACACACGAATTATAGGTATGCACTCATTTACGCTGAATCGAATGCTGTCCTGATACCTATGGTTTTGGGAAACTGATCACAGGTCAAATTTCAAAGTCATACCTGGCTGGGTCAGGGTCATGAAGATTTCAGGGTGGTTATGCTTATTCTTGACGAACTAAACGAGGAATGGGCCATTATTCAGTACCTACAATCCGCAGTTTAGGTTTGTTTTGTTTATTTGCTTTGTAAGGAAAGGATAGGTCCTTTCGGTCTGAGACCCTTTCAGAGTCGAACGGATGATGAGAATTAGGGAGGTGATGCATTGTCTGGCCACTCTAGTGCGCCGCCGGGGCTGGGCCCGTCACATGGACATTATACAGCCCACCCGGCACCGCTAACGATCACCCAACCAGAAGATGGGCCAGCTCCGCCTCCTGCCTCCTGAGGAGCACCTAACGACAGGTGACCGTTCAACCCAACCCGGGTTACAGGGGTTGAGAGCCTGAGGCGTGGATGAGTAGGGTTTAGGTAGGGAAGGATTTAAAAATCCTGAGGATTTACAATGAAGGAACGGTGACATTTTAGGATTCTCCTTGTAATTTCAAGAATTCGACACGCATTGGAAAATCTCAAGCGTCAAAAAAATATCGTCCATGAAGGGCCAGGGCGACATCTATATTTAGAGTAGTTCCACATTGCTCCTATAGGTGTCAGCATTTTTCGTTCGTCCTTCCATACGGGAGGTCTTGGTCTTGGTCGTGGGTTAGGGCGCATAGCCTCATCGGGCTCAGAGCGTCCGTAGATGTCTTGTTGCCACTTTCATGTCTTCAGAGTTGGTAGGTAAGACAATGGAGTACTAAGCGTGGTAGTGGAACGGAAAGACAACAGCGTACCGGATAGAACCAGGATATAGTATTGAGGAATATTTCCAGGTAGGACAGTAGTTAATGTTAGTAGCGAACTATAAAATGGTTATGAACTTAGAGATAAAGAACTGAAAATGAAAGTAACATAAACGACCGGTATCTTTTATGCCTGGCTTTTTTCAACAGTCAAAATAACACTCCATATACATTAATTTGCCGTTGATAAACACTCTGGTAACAATAGGTACGCTTGTCTCCTCGTTAGAGTAGGAGGATGTCGTTCATCACCATAACCATCATAACATGTATCGATACACTGTGGTCGCAGACCAGTTGTTCAGGCCGTGTACGTAGGAATGCTTTGGCCGTAGTGTTTCCCTAAGCGCGCTGCGTGGATCCATGGATAGAGAGACCAGCTGGTTAGGTTCGTCCAAACTAATTAGTTTCTAAACTACGTGATCAACTACGCTCGATACTGTCTTAAGTGCCACCACCGTCGATTGTCCTGTCAGTCAAGAAGTGTACATTCATTCACGATCAGTCATACTTCCACGCACCACTTCCACATAACACAGACCACAGTACTGGTGGGACATAGCACACGGAGACAGATGCAAAACAAAGGACATAGAACATTCATATTACATCTAGCGTGTTACATGTAAATAGAGGCACTACCATGCACACAGGCTTTTGACTCCAGCATTAAAAAAGAAAAGAAAAAAAGAAACACGCGTCGGGTATACATACGCTATCGCACGTGAGTCGCACGTAGTCTGGCTCGGGCCTTGGTCTGGTTCTATTGTTTCTTAACCCTCGCCCGCACATGCCATTTTCCCATCCTAGAACGCACATGGGGGGGGTGGTTGCCACCCCCCCCCCCCGCGCCATTTCGTTCCTGTTGGAGATAGAGCTTAGCAGTAAAGACCAAAAAGATTCTTTGGGAAGAGACGAATCCAATGATACCCAGTTTTACCTTCTCAGGTCAGTCATTGACCTTCCAGGTCAGGTCAAACTAAAAAATGTTGCTGTTTTGGGTCACCGTTGGATATCAAGTGCGCTGCTTATCAAATACCGATGACGATGCTGTTTTCTGGTGCCAAGCCAGCTAGAACCTCTTTGTCACACTATCCGACCAGAATTTTGCTGCTGAGGTCATTTCAGGTCAAGTTAGGTCAAGGTCAATTATATGTGTTTGTATGTCTGTGTGTGTCTGTGTGTATACTGATGTGTGCACCGATTGTTTTTGGGTCCATATCTCATGAAATCATGATCTGAGAAGCTTTTACCAAAAATGCAGTCAAAAAACTTCACAAAAAGTAAATTCAGCTTGCCTAAAACGCAATTATCTTAGATGACCTAGGTTGACCTTGACCCTGACCTTGACCCCTGTACATCGTCGAACAACATGTTCCACGATAGGTGGGAGGTAAGACTGGCAAAAAAGGCCGAAATCAGGGTGTCAAAAGCTCACAAGGCCCATGGCAAACGCAAGATGTTGAGAATTGGCCATTTGGGTCATGACATGACCTGAAAAATAAGGTCATATCTCCGAAACCAAAAATCAGAGAAACTTGAAATTTTCAGTGGACATCAAGAAAGGATAGACGAGCAGCTATACGAAAAATCAGCCTTCTAGCTCTAAAAATGTTGAGTGCAGAGCAGAAAGACTGCCTGGGGGGGGGGTGGCAACCACCCCCCCCATGTGCGGGCGAGGGTTAATTCACTGTTTACAGGCGTTTCATAAGATCACACACTCGCAAGAAGATCATCACTTCGTTCAATATCTCAGGAAAGTCGTCACATAGCAGCGATTTCAGACACAGCTGAACCGCATGTCTCTGACACAGTTGCTGCAATGGTTGTCTCTCGATGGCGTACATTGGACAATCGATGAGAAAATGCTGTACAGAAAGCAGGCAGCGACATCTTTCACACAGTGGTCTAGGCTCTCGATCAATGATATAAGAATGGGTGTACCGAGTATGGCCCAGTCTCAGACGACATAATGTAACCTCTTCTCTTCTACTGGGTCGGCTACTGCTAGACCAGTGTTCCACACGCTCCTTGATAGCTTTCAGAGTAGTGCCAGCAGGGTGATCAGCCCAGAACCGACCAAACATATCTCTGATCGTAGAGCGGATTGCAGGATAAAACTCTCGCATCCCAAGTAGTGGTGTAGTTATATCATTCAGGCTCATGGCTACCTTCGCCTGTATATCAGCCGTCTCGTTTCCTGTTATACCAGTGTGACCAGGTATCCATAACAGGATAATCGAGAAACCAGTATCAAGAAGAGTGTGGACATGGTCCAAAATCTCGGTAATAACAGGGTTAGCTGAGGGAGGGTTTCCAATGGCCATCGTCACGGACAAGGAGTCAGTACAAATCACCCATTTCTTGTCACGCTCAGTTTCAATGTAGCACAGTGCTTTTAGAATGGCAGTCGCCTCTGCTGTGAAGATGGAACACTGTACAGGCAGTCGGTACTTCCCATAGCGATCACCATGAATATAAGCACATCCTACACCATTTGGGCCCTTTGCACCATCAGTAAAAATGAAGGCATAGTCAGCATAAGAATGTCTCAATTCATGGAAATCACACTGGACTTTTAGATTGTCGAGGCAACTTTTACGTTCATCAGTAAGTCTTAGTATCTCGCATCTCTGTAAACGCCAAGGCGGTATATGGCTCTCTCTCAGTGCAATTGCAGCAGGAAATACATATCCACTTTCGTCTACCATCTGGAGCATACGTTCATACAATGGAAATCCCGATATTCGTTTCATATATGCCGCCTCCACGTGGTGCAAAGCTGCATGTCTCAATATAAGATGTCTACACGGGTGAGTATCTCGGCTTTTAACTTTAAGACAAAATCTCAGAGTTAGTTCGCATCGCCGAAGTCTCAGCGGAAGAACATCAGTCTCAACCAGCAGTGGTAAGATCGGTGATGTACGGAGAGCTCCGGTTGCTATCCTAAGGCACTGATTTTGTATGGAGTCAAGTGATTCTACCACCTTGTTCTGAGGTCCATCTAGAATCTGGCAGGCATAATCAAGAATAGGTCGTATCATGGATTTATACATGCGTATCAATACACTCCGGTCCGCCCCACAGCTTCTTCCGGCCAAGCATTTTAAGACAGATATCCGTTTAGTAGCTTTACCCTTAACATACTGCACATGTTTAGTAAGATTCAATCTGGAGTCAAAAATAACACCCAGAAACTTCACATCATCACAGTATGGGAGTGGCTGGTCATAAACCTTCAGTGATGGCAAATAAGTCAGTTCTTGTTCTTTCATATAGCGCCTAAATATGACGGCATTGCACTTATTCGGGGAGAAGACAAACCCCCAACGATCGGTCCATTCGGTGACACTGTTCAGAGCTGTCTGCATTTTTTCAATTAGAGGCAAAATCCGCCGACCTCGTACCCACATGGAGCAATCGTCCGCGTATAGGGCATATGAGACATGTTCAGGAATATTGGCAAAAATATCATTAATCATCAGGTTGAACAAGAGCGGGGAGATCACGCCTCCCTGTACGAGTCCATTCTCCTGAGTGAAAGTGTTTGAGAGCACGCCATTTTTAACTTGGAACGTTCGTTCCTCAAGGTAAGATTTAACAAAGTGCATAAGCCTTCCGCGGAGTCCAATGGTATGCATACGATGGAGGATGGCCACTTTTGATGTGAGGTTATATGCACTTTGTAAATCTAGAAACACCGCCAATGTATACTGGTGATAAAAGAATCCTTTCCGCACCTCGGATTCCAATCGAGTTAAATGGTCAGCTGTATTCCTTCCCTTCCGGAACGCACACTGGAATTCAGATAAGATACTGTTCTGTTCAACATACCAGGTAAGTCTCTTTGTCACCATCCGTTCCATGATCTTGCTAAAACAGGAGGTAAGCTGTATGGGTCGGTAGGATGCAGGCTCGTCTTTTGGCTTGCCCGGTTTAAGAATTGGTATTATAATAGTGTTTCCACTGTTGCGGTATTTCCTCAGCACACCATATGCAGTTTATCATGTTCAGCACATGTACCAATTGTTCCTGGGAGAGATGTTTAAAAAACGCATAATGGAGGTTATCAGGTCCCATTGAGGTATTTCCACTCTTAAAGATCGCTTCTTTTAACTCAGGCAGTGAGAATAAATCATTGTATACTTCCTCGTTCTGAGGATTATCAATAGACAGGTGTGATATATTATAGTGCATGTATGGCCTAAACTTTTGACTAAGCAATAAATGCGAAACGTTGGGTAATTTCTCGCGTTTTTTCCCTTTTTAAAATAAATTCAAAAGTTTAGGCCATACATGCACTATAATATATCATTCCTCGTTCTGAGACACGAAAGAGGGAAGATGAGCGCTCATCTCCCTCTCGTGCTCGATAAACCTTGGTCTGTAGTGTAGGGAAGATGATAGATCAGAATAAAATTGTCCTAAAACATTTCCCACTTCCAGCTGGTCATCAATCACCTCGTCTCCAACCTTGAGCACGGGTAACGACTTCCTGTATCTTTCTTTGCGAGTAAATTTCCTTATTATTCCCCATAGTTGTTGCAGTGGTGTGTTCACATTGAACAGGTGTAAAAGTTTCTCCCACGACTCCTTTTTCGCTTGGCGAATAATTCTCCTGGCCCTAGCCTTGGCCTCCTTGTATGCCATTAGAAGTGCAGTGGTTCGATTACGTCGAAAACGGTTCAATGCCGTTTTTCTAGCACGGATTGCTTCCTTACAATCCTCATTCCACCATGGACAGCTATATTTGGGAGGACCTGTTTTCTGTGGAATAGTTTCACGTGCAGTCGACAGAAGTTTCTCCACCATAGTTTGATAGCTCGCATTCATGTCAGTCACATCAATGTTGTCAAAATTACACTGGTCAGTAAATTCACACCACTTGGCCTTATTTAAGTTCCATCCTGCAATTATGTCCCGCCCAGGCTCAATAAACGCAGATTGTAATTTTGCATCATAAGAAGCATATATGGGACAATGGTCACTGGCATGGAGATCTGAATCAGTCCTCCACTCCATATATTGTCCTATTTCACTGCTGGTGATAGTAATATCAATGTGTGACCAGAGTCCTGTGTACTCGTCCATGCGTGTGGGACAGCCATCATTCAGGAGGGTCAGAGCATTGTTCCTTATGATACTTTCAATTGAATTCCCTCTGGCATCACAGCAATCCGATCCCCACATATAATGTCTCGCATTAGCATCAGTGCAAATAATAAAAGGCTCGGGTAATTGCCCTACGAGATTGTCAATCTCAGTAGTTGTAACCTGTGGGTTAGGAGGTAAGTACAAGGAACAAACACATATACGTTGGCGACCCACTTTCACACAACACGCAATAGCTTGCAGTGCTGTAGTTAAAGGGACCTCATAATGTGGAAAAGAATTGCCAACATAGATACATACACCACCACAACGACTGTTGGAAGGTGAGTATCCGTTATACAGTGTATAGTTGGGAATACAAAAATCATATTCATCTGTGGAGAGGAAATGAGTCTCTTGAAGACAAATCACTTCACACACTTTCTCAATAAGAAGAGGTTTAACTTCAGCCCATTTAGAAATTAAGCCTCGACAATTCCATTGCATAACATTCCATGCCATTGTTAGTACCTTGTTAGTTTCTTTTTTGTTTTGTTTTTTGTTGTTGTTGTTTTTTTTTTAAGTTAGGGTATGATCACACACAGGTGTGCTGTCTACGTTCCCTGTGCAGACTTGGGCGGATCCGTCCACGACTTCCGTGGCAGAGATGTGGATCTGTCTCTGCTCACTCCTGTCCTATCATTGGGTTTGGTAGGCCTGAGTATAGGGGGTGATGGGGAGATCTCATCTGAAAGCATGAGCTGTTTTTGTTTGTTTTTGTTTCCTCCTTTGTTGCTTTTGTCTTTCTTTGCGGGCTTAAATGGCCCAGCATCGTCTCCAGTGCCACTGCTCCCTTGCGGGGCTGTGGAACCATGGGATGAAGCACTGTTGCGGGGCTGAGTGGGTTTTCTTTTGTTTCCCTCAACCTCAGAAGGGAGAGAAGCGTCCAGGGCCTGAGTCAAATCGTCCATGTCATCCTCGTCACTTTGTCTGTTGTGAATACTGAGGGTCTCCATTGTGTTTTGCGACTCCTGACCATCACCATCTTTTCCACTTAGCCGTCCACCCAGAGTAGAGCCGTCACTACCACATGTAACGGAAGTTAGCAGGGATTCAGCAGGGGTTCAGCAGGGATTCAGCAGGGATCGACGGCCCCTACGATTTCGCTGAATTTTGGTGGAGAGGTGCAGAATGGTGTCCTCTATCGAAAATCCTAGTGCCAAAATGCGGGGAATCCATCAGGGGGGCCACAAATCCCAAAAAACAGTATGCCCTCAGGGCACAATCGACGAACTTTGAAAACCCTACTTCTAGCCGTCAAAACAGCTAAAAATGCACGTCATTCGAAAGAGGACAAAATTTTACATGCAACGGTACCAAATTTAGGGGGCTAGCGCCCCCCTGAACCGAACAAAACAGCTTCAAATATATGGGCCCGGGAGTATGCCCTCGGGGCATAAATAAACGTTTTCAACAATTTCAGGCCTATAACATCGACAAAATCCAGCAAAATGCACATCATTGGAAAGAGCGTAATTTCCCAAACAAAAAACCCAAGTAACATTTTTCGATGGGGCCCACCTGGGGCCCACAGGACCCAATTGAAATTTGGGGCCCAATGAGGCGGCCCCTACGATTTTCTTCAAAATTTGCACAGACACTCTCCTGGGCCCCCTCTTCAATCTGGCTGAAGAAACCTACCGGGGAATCCAAAGGAAGGGGCCCAAAGAGGGCCCCAAAGAGGCCCTTTCTAAGTATTGCCCCTAATTTCGCGACCAACCCCGGCAATATGCACATCATTGGAAAGAGCGTAATTTCCCAAACAAAAAACCCAAATAACATTTTTCGATGGGGCCTACCTGGGGCCCACGGGACCCAATTGAAATTTGGGGCCCAATGGGGCGGCCCCTACGATTTTCTTCAAAATTTGCACAGACACTCTCCTGGGCCCCCTCTTCAATCTGGCTGAAGAAACCTACCGGGGAATCCAAAGGAAGGGGCCCAAAGAGGGCCCCAAAGAGGCCCTTACTAAGTATTGCCCCTAATTTCGCGACCAACCCCGGCAATATGCACATCATTGGAAAGAGCGTAATTTCCCAAACAAAAAACCCAAGTAACATTTTTCGATGGGGCCCACCTGGGGCCCACAGGACCCAATTGAAATTTGGGGCCCAATGGGGCGGCCCCTACGATTTTCTTCAAAATTTGCACAGACACTCTCCTGGGCCCCCTCTTCAATCTGGCTGAAGAAACCTACCGGGGAATCCAAAGGAAGGGGCCCAAAGAGGGCCCCAAAGAGGCCCTTTCTAAGTATTGCCCCTAATTTCGCGACCAACCCCGGCAATATGCACATCATTGGAAAGAACGTAATTTCCCAAACAAAAAACCCAAGTAACATTTTTCGATGGGGCCCACCTGGGGCCCACGGGACCCAATTGAAATTTGGGGCCCAATGGGGCGGCCCCTACGATTTTCTTCAAAATTTGCACAGACACTCTCCTGGGCCCCCTCTTCAATCTGGCTGAAGAAACCTACCGGGGAATCCAAAGGAAGGGGCCCAAAGAGGGCCCCAAAGAGGCCCTTTCTAAGTATTGCCCCTAATTTTGCAATCAACCCCGGCAATATGCACATCATTGGAAAGAGCGTAATTTCCCAAACAAAAAACCCAAGTAACATTTTTGGATGGGGCCCACCTGGGGCCCACGGGACCCAATTGAAATTTGGGGCCAAATGGGGCGGCCCCTACGATTTTCTTCAAAATTTGCACAGACACTCTCCTGGGCCCCCTCTTCAATCTGGCTGAAGAAACCTACCGGGGAATCCAAAGGAAGGGGCCCAAAGAGGGCCCCAAAGAGGCCCTTTCTAAGTATTGCCCCTAATTTCGCGACCAACCCCGGCAATATGCACATCATTGGAAAGAGCGTAATTTCCCAAACAAAAAACCCAAGTAACATTTTTCGATGGGGCCCACCTGGGGCCAACGGGACCCAATTGAAATTTGGGGCCCAATGGGGCGGCCCCTACGATTTTCTTCAAAATTTGCACAGACACTCTCCTGGGCCCCCTCTTCAATCTGGCTGAAGAAACCTACCGGGGAATCCAAAGGAAGGGGCCCAAAGAGGGCCCCAAAGAGGCCCTTTCTAAGTATTGCCCCTAATTTCGCGACCAACCCCGGCAATATGCACATCATTGGAAAGAACGTAATTTCCCAAACAAAAAACCCAAGTAACATTTTTCGATGGGGCCCACCTGGGGCCCACAGGACCCAATTGAAATTTGGGGCCCAATGGGGCGGCCCTACGATTTTCTTCAAAATTTGCACAGACACTCTCCTGGGCCCCCTCTTCAATCTGGCTGAAGAAACCTACCGGGGAATCCAAAGGAAGGGGCCCAAAGAGGGCCCCAAAGAGGCCCTTTCTAAGTATTGCCCCTAATTTCGCGACCAACCCCGGCAATATGCACATCATTGGAAAGAGCGTAATTTCCCAAACAAAAAACCCAAGTAACATTTTTCGATGGGGCCCACCTGGGGCCCACGGGACCCAATTGAAATTTGGGGCCCAATGGGGCGGCCCCTACGATTTTCTTCAAAATTTGCACAGACACTCTCCTGGGCCCCCTCTTCAATCTGGCTGAAGAAACCTACCGGGGAATCCAAAGGAAGGGGCCCAAAGAGGGCCCCAAAGAGGCCCTTTCTAAGTATTGCCCCTAATTCTGCAATCAACCCCGGCAATATGCACATCATTGGAAAGAGCGTAATTTCCCAAACAAAAAACCCAAGTAACATTTTTCGATGGGGCCCACCTGGGGCCCACGGGACCCAATTGAAATTTGGGGCCCAATGGGGCGGCCCCTACGATTTTCTTCAAAATTTGCACAGACACTCTCCTGGGCCCCCTCTTCAATCTGGCTGAAGAAACCTACCGGGGAATCCAAAGGAAGGGGCCCAAAGAGGGCCCCAAAGAGGCCCTTTCTAAGTATTGCCCCTAATTTCGCGACCAACCCCGGCAATATGCACATCATTGGAAAGAGCGTAATTTCCCAAACAAAAAACCCAAGTAACATTTTTCGATGGGGCCCACCTGGGGCCCACAGGACCCAATTGAAATTTGGGGCCCAATGGGGCGGCCCCTACGATTTTCTTCAAAATTTGCACAGACACTCTCCTGGGCCCCCTCTTCAATCTGGCTGAAGAAACCTACCGGGGAATCCAAAGGAAGGGGCCCAAAGAGGGCCCCAAAGAGGCCCTTTCTAAGTATTGCCCCTAATTTCGCGACCAACCCCGGCAATATGCACATCATTGGAAAGAGCGTAATTTCCCAAACAAAAAACCCAAATAACATTTTTCGATGGGGCCTACCTGGGGCCCACGGGACCCAATTGAAATTTGGGGCCCAATGGGGCGGCCCCTACGATTTTCTTCAAAATTTGCACAGACACTCTCCTGGGCCCCCTCTTCAATCTGGCTGAAGAAACCTACCGGGGAATCCAAAGGAAGGGGCCCAAAGAGGGCCCCAAAGAGGCCCTTTCTAAGTATTGCCCCTAATTTCGCGACCAACCCCGGCAATATGCACATCATTGGAAAGAGCGTAATTTCCCAAACAAAAAACCCAAGTAACATTTTTCGATGGGGCCCACCTGGGGCCCACAGGACCCAATTGAAATTTGGGGCCCAATGGGGCGGCCCCTACGATTTTCTTCAAAATTTGCACAGACACTCTCCTGGGCCCCCTCTTCAATCTGGCTGAAGAAACCTACCGGGGAATCCAAAGGAAGGGGCCCAAAGAGGGCCCCAAAGAGGCCCTTTCTAAGTATTGCCCCTAATTTCGCGACCAACCCCGGCAATATGCACATCATTGGAAAGAACGTAATTTCCCAAACAAAAAACCCAAGTAACATTTTTCGATGGGGCCCACCTGGGGCCCACGGGACCCAATTGAAATTTGGGGCCCAAAGGGGGGGCCCCTACGATTTTCTTCAAAATTTGCACAGACACTCTCCTGGGCCCCCTCTTCAATCTGGCTGAAGAAACCTACCGGGGAATCCAAAGGAAGGGGCCCAAAGAGGGCCCCAAAGAGGCCCTTTCTAAGTATTGCCCCTAATTTTGCAATCTACCCCGGCAATATGCACATCATTGGAAAGAGCGTAATTTCCCAAACAAAAAACCCAAGTAACATTTTTCGATGGGGCCCACCTGGGGCCCACGGGACCCAATTGAAATTTGGGGCCAAATGGGGCGGCCCCTACGATTTTCTTCAAAATTTGCACAGACACTCTCCTGGGCCCCCTCTTCAATCTGGCTGAAGAAACCTACCGGGGAATCCAAAGGAAGGGGCCCAAAGAGGGCCCCAAAGAGGCCCTTTCTAAGTATTGCCCCTAATTTCGCGACCAACCCCGGCAATATGCACATCATTGGAAAGAGCGTAATTTCCCAAACAAAAAACCCAAGTAACATTTTTCGATGGGGCCCACCTGGGGCCAACGGGACCCAATTGAAATTTGGGGCCCAATGGGGCGGCCCCTACGATTTTCTTCAAAATTTGCACAGACACTCTCCTGGGCCCCCTCTTCAATCTGGCTGAAGAAACCTACCGGGGAATCCAAAGGAAGGGGCCCAAAGAGGGCCCCAAAGAGGCCCTTTCTAAGTATTGCCCCTAATTTCGCGACCAACCCCGGCAATATGCACATCATTGGAAAGAACGTAATTTCCCAAACAAAAAACCCAAGTAACATTTTTCGATGGGGCCCACCTGGGGCCCACAGGACCCAATTGAAATTTGGGGCCCAATGGGGCGGCCCTACGATTTTCTTCAAAATTTGCACAGACACTCTCCTGGGCCCCCTCTTCAATCTGGCTGAAGAAACCTACCGGGGAATCCAAAGGAAGGGGCCCAAAGAGGGCCCCAAAGAGGCCCTTTCTAAGTATTGCCCCTAATTTCGCGACCAACCCCGGCAATATGCACATCATTGGAAAGAGCGTAATTTCCCAAACAAAAAACCCAAGTAACATTTTTCGATGGGGCCCACCTGGGGCCCACGGGACCCAATTGAAATTTGGGGCCCAATGGGGCGGCCCCTACGATTTTCTTCAAAATTTGCACAGACACTCTCCTGGGCCCCCTCTTCAATCTGGCTGAAGAAACCTACCGGGGAATCCAAAGGAAGGGGCCCAAAGAGGGCCCCAAAGAGGCCCTTTCTAAGTATTGCCCCTAATTTCGCGACCAACCCCGGCAATATGCACATCATTGGAAAGAGCGTAATTTCCCAAACAAAAAACCCAAGTAACATTTTTCGATGGGGCCCACCTGGGGCCCACAGGACCCAATTGAAATTTGGGGCCCAATCGGGCGGCCCCTACGATTTTCTTCAAAATTTGCACAGACACTCTCCTGGGCCCCCTCTTCAATCTGGCTGAAGAAACCTACCGGGGAATCCAAAGGAAGGGGCCCAAAGAGGGCCCCAAAGAGGCCCTTTCTAAGTATTGCCCCTAATTTTGCGACCAACCCCGGCAATATGCACATCATTGGAAAGAGCGTAATTTCCCAAACAAAAAACCCAAGTAACATTTTTCGATGGGGCCCACCTGGGGCCCACAGGACCCAATTGAAATTTGGGGCCCAATGGGGCGGCCCCTACGATTTTCTTCAAAATTTGCACAGACACTCTCCTGGGCCCCCTCTTCAATCTGGCTGAAGAAACCTACCGGGGAATCCAAAGGAAGGGGCCCAAAGAGGGCCCCAAAGAGGCCCTTTCTAAGTATTGCCCCTAATTTCGCGACCAACCCCGGCAATATGCATATCATTGGAAAGAACGTAATTTCCCAAACAAAAAACCCAAGTAACATTTTTCGATGGGGCCCACCTGGGGCCCACGGGACCCAATTGAAATTTGGGGCCCAATGGGGCGGCCCCTACGATTTTCTTCAAAATTTGCACAGACACTCTCCTGGGCCCCCTCTTCAATCTGGCTGAAGAAACCTACCGGGGAATCCAAAGGAAGGGGCCCAAAGAGGGCCCCAAAGAGGCCCTTTCTAAGTATTGCCCCTAATTCTGCAATCAACCCCGGCAATATGCACATCATTGGAAAGAGCGTAATTTCCCAAACAAAAAACCCAAGTAACATTTTTCGATGGGGCCCACCTGGGGCCCACGGGACCCAATTGAAATTTGGGGCCCAATGGGGCGGCCCCTACGATTTTCTTCAAAATTTGCACAGACACTCTCCTGGGCCCCCTCTTCAATCTGGCTGAAGAAACCTACCGGGGAATCCAAAGGAAGGGGCCCAAAGAGGGCCCCAAAGAGGCCCTTTCTAAGTATTGCCCCTAATTTCGCGACCAACCCCGGCAATATGCACATCATTGGAAAGAGCGTAATTTCCCAAACAAAAAACCCAAGTAACATTTTTCGATGGGGCCCACCTGGGGCCCACAGGACCCAATTGAAATTTGGGGCCCAATGGGGCGGCCCCTACGATTTTCTTCAAAATTTGCACAGACACTCTCCTGGGCCCCCTCTTCAATCTGGCTGAAGAAACCTACCGGGGAATCCAAAGGAAGGGGCCCAAAGAGGGCCCCAAAGAGGCCCTTTCTAAGTATTGCCCCTAATTTTGCGACCAACCCCGGCAATATGCACATCATTGGAAAGAGCGTAATTTCCCAAACAAAAAACCCAAGTAACATTTTTCGATGGGGCCCACCTGGGGCCCACAGGACCCAATTGAAATTTGGGGCCCAATGGGGCGGCCCCTACGATTTTCTTCAAAATTTGCACAGACACTCTCCTGGGCCCCCTCTTCAATCTGGCTGAAGAAACCTACCGGGGAATCCAAAGGAAGGGGCCCAAAGAGGGCCCCAAAGAGGCCCTTTCTAAGTATTGCCCCTAATTTCGCGACCAACCCCGGCAATATGCACAATGCACATCATTGGAAAGAGCGTAATTTCCCAAACAAAAAACCCAAGTAACATTTTTCGATGGGGCCCACCTGGGGCCCACAGGACCCAATTGAAATTTGGGGCCCAATGGGGCGGCCCCTACGATTTTCTTCAAAATTTGCACAGACACTCTCCTGGGTCCCCTCTTCAATCTGGCTGAAGAAACCTACCGGGGAATCCATAGGAAGGGGCCCAAAGAGGGCCCCAAAGAGGCCCTTTCTAAGTATTGCCCCTAATTTCGCAACCAACCCCGGCAATATGCATATCATTGGAAAGAGCGTAATTTCCCAAACAAAAAACCCAAGTAACATTTTTCGATGGGGCCCACCTGGGGCCCAGGGGACCCAATTGAAATTAGGGGCCCAATGGGGCGGCCCCTACGATTTTCTTCAAAATTTGCACAGACACTCTCCTGGGCCCCCTCTTCAATCTGGCTGAAGAAACCTACCGGGGAATCCAAAGGAAGGGGCCCAAAGAGGGCCCCAAAGAGGCCCTTTCTAAGTATTGCCCCTAATTTTGCAATCAACCCCGGCAATATGCACATCATTGGAAAGAGCGTAATTTCCCAAACAAAAAACCCAAGTAACATTTTTCGATGGGGCCCACCTGGGGCCCACGGGACCCAATTGAAATTTGGGGCCCAATGGGGCGGCCCCTACGATTTTCTTCAAAATTTGCACAGACACTCTCCTGGGCCCCCTCTTCAATCTGGCTGAAGAAACCTACCGGGGAATCCAAAGGAAGGGGCCCAAAGAGGGCCCCAAAGAGGCCCTTTCTAAGTATTGCCCCTAATTTCGCGACCAACCCCGGCAATATGCACATCATTGGAAAGAGCGTAATTTCCCAAACAAAAAACCCATGTAACATTTTTCGATGGGGCCCACCTGGGGCCCACAGGACCCAATTGAAATTTGGGGCCCAATGGGGCGGCCCCTACGATTTTCTTCAAAATTTGCACAGACACTCTCCTGGGCCCCCTCTTCAATCTGGCTGAAGAAACCTACCGGGGAATCCAAAGGAAGGGGCCCAAAGAGGGCCCCAAAGAGGCCCTTTCTAAGTATTGCCCCTAATTTTGCGACCAACCCCGGCAATATGCACATCATTGGAAAGAGCGTAATTTCCCAAACAAAAAACCCAAGTAACATTTTTCGATGGGGCCCACCTGGGGCCCACAGGACCCAATTGAAATTTGGGGCCCAATGGGGCGGCCCCTACGATTTTCTTCAAAATTTGCACAGACACTCTCCTGGGCCCCCTCTTCAATCTGGCTGAAGAAACCTACCGGGGAATCCAAAGGAAGGAGCCCAAAGAGGGCCCCAAAGAGGCCCTTTCTAAGTATTGCCCCTAATTTCGCGACCAACCCCGGCAATATGCACATCATTGGAAAGAGCGTAATTTCCCAAACAAAAAACACAAGTAACATTTTTCGATGGGGCCCACCTGGGGCCCACAGGACCCAATTGAAATTTGGGGCCCAATGGGGCGGCCCCTACGATTTTCTTCAAAATTTGCACAGACACTCTCCTGGGTCCCCTCTTCAATCTGGCTGAAGAAACCTACCGGGGAATCCAAAGGAAGGGGCCCAAAGAGGGCCCCAAAGAGGCCCTTTCTAAGTATTGCCCCTAATTTCGCAACCAACCCGGCAATATGCACATCATTGGAAAGAGCGTAATTCCCAAACAAAAACCCAAGTAACATTTTTCGATGGGGCCCACCTGGGGCCCAGGGGACCAATTGAAATTGGGGCCCATGGGGCGGCCCTACGATTTTCTTCAAAATTTGCACAGACACTCTCCTGGGCCCCCTCTCATCTGGCTGAAGAAACCTACCGGGGAATCCAAAGGAAGGGGCCCAAAGAGGGCCCCAAAGAGGCCCTTTCTAAGTATTGCCCTAATTTTGCAATCAACCCCGGCAATATGCACATCATTGGAAAGAGCGTAATTCCCAAACAAAAAACCCAAGTAACATTTTTCGATGGGGCCCACCTGGGGCCCACGGGACCCAATTGAAATTTGGGGCCCAATGGGCGGCCCCTCGATTTTCTTCAAAATTTGCACAGACACTCTCCTGGGCCCCTCTTCAATCTGGCTGAAGAAACCTACCGGGGAATCCAAAGGAAGGGGCCCAAAGAGGGCCCCAAA